>NC_140418.1:76167500-76272500 GCF_965140295.1 Lepidochelys olivacea | reverse complement strand
AGCCCCATGCCTCTGAGGGAGAGAGGCACCTAAGCCTGTGCTACAAGGAAGCAGCTATTTCTGTTAGCAATCCATAGCCAGGCACTCCCGTCCTGGAGTCAGGTGGCTTAGGTGGCCAAGTCATTTCTTGTGAGGCACCTGCCTCACTCCATACAAAATGGCCAGAGGAGGAGGTAGCGTGGGGTACATTTAGCCCAGTGATTAGAGCACTCACCTGAAACGTGGGAGACGCAAGTTCAATTCCCCACCATCACCTCTCAGGAGAGAGCTCTAACCACAGGGGATGGGATATTCTGTCGGGGGGGGGTCCTCTATCTCTCCTGTAGAAGCTGTTCCACTTTGGATAAATAGTCATTGGAGCTGGTGGATTGGATCATGGCTCTCCCACCTCCTACGTATGTGCCCTAACAACCAGGCTACAGACATTCTCTTTCTCACTGGCCCAGTGATTTATCCACAGTGGCACATCTTCAACAGGAGAAACTGAAGGAGCCATATATCTGAATACCCCATAGTTCAGTGGTTGAAGCACTCCTAAGAGGTGGGAAACCCCTGTTCAAATCCTTTTTCTCCCCTTCAGGCAGAGGGGAGAATTAAACCCAGGTTCACACACATCTTGGGTGAATGCTCTAACCACTTGGCTAAAAGTTATAAGGTGAGCCCCTCCTCTTCCACCCAGATTTTGAATGGAACCCGATCCAGCAGACAGCCTTTCACAACACCTACAGGATCAGGCTCCATGGGTGATATAGCTGCCTATTTCCCCTCAGTTCGTGGATCACACTGGGACCAGGCAGGAGATGGGTGTCCCAATGCCTAGAAGCAGAAGTGCACATGCTCAGCGGCAGAAACTTAGGCACCTAGGGAACATTTACTGAAAAAATGTAAGGGAAGAGTGAGTTTAGGCACCTACAGGGTAAGCTGACAGGCAAACGGGAAGTTTGAGGTTTGTGATGGCACCTAAAACTGGGACTTAGGGGCCTATGTCTGGGGTTTAGGCACCTATGTACCTTTGTGGATCTGGCCCCTACTCTCTTAGTGTTGTCCAGTATAAACAGCTTTTATTCATAAAACTGTTGGAAAAGGACTTGGCAGCTAGGGAACAAATGCTGACTTTTAATCTGTCTGCCAGCTGACCCATGTGAGTAAAACCCATCAATCCTTTTGTAATGCTGATCTGCATCAAGAAGCATCAGAATGTACTTCCTTCCTTGTCTCACTCTTGGTCAGGAATATCACTGTCTGTTGTTCAAAATGGTGGCATTCGTTGAGCACAAGCTTATATCTCAATACAACCACATCCTCTATCTACCTATGAGCATATGTACAACAGCCAGTTAAGCTACATTTTGTGGAAGACGCTGGCTGCTAAAAGGGGGTGTTAGCAATTATTTTTCCATTGGCCATCCTGGTAGCCTTCTGGTCATAGTGTGCTGCACTTTCAGTACAGCATCAGTTTCCTCATTGCACACTCCCTAATTGAGAAGGGGTAGGAAAATCTCTGTAGAGGCAACATGTTCATTCTTTGTTGGAGGAGGGAATGCATCTTGATGCTCAATGGTAGTGTACTTTGGTCACTTCGTAGGGTGTCACTGAATGCTTCTGTTGTGCGTTCCACCCAGTCCTTGTTGGTTGAATAATGGCCATGATGAATACATGAGGCTTTAAGTGGGAAAAGACTAACTGGGGAAAAATCCATCAGGGACCTTGCAAAAGGAAAGCAGACTTTAAGACCCTGAATAGAGATATAGGGCTCCTCAGTGGAGTCATCTAGTTGTCAGGTGCTTGAACCCTGCGTGACGGTGCAGTGGAATTACCACTGAGTCATACTAGCAGATGGATATATTTAGCTCCAACCAAGATGCAACAGGGATTCTATCACCTCTTATAAGCAAAGAAAATTAGAGGCTAGGACATGGAGGGCCTACAGGGAACCCCGAGGAATAAAGAAGCTTGCAGCAAAAGTTCAGGCTGAAGCTTCTTGTACTGTTTCTTAAATTATCACTAAAACCAAGTCTCAGGGAGAAGATAAGTTTGGAGTCTGCACAGTATGTACTCTGTTCAAAGCAGGGTAGGAGCAGACCTGTTAGACACCTTCCTCCTCGAAGAGAGAATTCAGTTTTTAAGCAAGATAGGACTGCAATGTATAGGCATTACTCAGTCCCATTATTACATATCAGCATCATGAGAAACAGAAGTTACTGAAGCATATCTGCAGAGCCAGACAGAATCCAAAATACAATGATTGTATCCCACGCTCTGAGGCAACATAAACCATCCCACACACAGTAAGAGGTTATTTAACTACTCTCATGACCAGTCATTAAATGTGGACCATATGGCCATACTCCTCTCTGGTTTTATATTTTTCTTATGTGCCAGTATTTGGAGTGAAATTTGAATGCTAACTTGTGCTTGAATGAAATAGAGGTAGAATTAAATAATTTCCACCTTAAAAACTCCATCGCTCATGGTCGGTTGATGCAAAAAGCAGTCAATGCAAGTTTCCTTGCACTGGGCTCCTTTTGAAATTCTGCTCCAGAAAATGCCATTAGAGCATGTAAAATTTAATTTCCATCTCATCAGCGTCAAAAGCTAATCAAAGATTGCCTACAAAAATGATTGTGCTACTGGGTGAATCCAGAACATATGGGCATAACATTAGTCACACTGGCCTCCACAGTTCCTCCAGCAATTATCATTAAGGGGAAGATGTGTGTCATCCAGTCTAAGGGATGAAGTGTATTCCCCAGTATGTCTTACAATCTGCATCTCCAACCTTAGCATAACATAAGAGAAATGGGGAATATAGCTTAAAAATTGACCCCATCGTTACCTAAAACTGTAATGCCCAAGGCACATGCTGAGGTCTCTTTCATAACCATTTATCTAAGGCCAGCCTTACAGTACAAGCAGAGCTTGGCATCTGCCTATGGCAGCAAGATTGCTAGGGTGGCAAAAAATAAGCATAACTGGGATTCCACTCTCCTAATACCAGCTTCCTCTTTCTGCCTTAATGTACTGAGGAGTGACACATTCCTCATCCTCTTCATCCCATGGGGTATTTTCTATTGGCTAAACAAAGCAAAATGTCATTTTATTTAACCATCTTGGTAATCTCATAAAACGAAACCACTGTGCACATATTAGAATTATTGGTGTCTGCTGAAGCCAGACATATGTGTGTCCCCGTTAGAATTCTGTTCCTGTTTTCTTTACAATGCAATAAGTAATAACTGTGTACATGCATTTTAATTCACCGGAAAGGGATGGGGGGGGGTGTACTTATAGCTTGCTTGGGTCACTTTTTAAAGTTCCTTGGGGATCCTTTTAATTATCCATATCAGAGCTCACTCTCATCATAATGCTACAGAGCCCTTCCCCCTAATTTTAAGCAGCTATCTTCTAGACTGACATAAGATACAAATGCTAATAATTGAATTTATAGAGCACCCCTTCTTTCTCCCGCTGAGGCACAATGAAATAAAAACTAAATTCCAAACAGTAAAATGTAGAATAAATTGTATGATTATTTGCTGATTTTTATCAAATATATACTTGTTTTTATTGTACATATGCCTGAAGCAAATGGATAGGCTCAATTTAAAAATCAAAATAAATAAAAGATTTAAAAAAAAAACCACACAAATCCACTTCCTAAAAAAATCAACCTAATGTAATCAACTGATGATGTAGGAATGCAAGATTAAATGGTGGAGGAAGGGCAGGTAACGTAATAACTATGGAGCCAACTGAGGATATAGTTTTAAAAGAAAAAGCATTAGGGGTGGGTTGGAGCAATGACTGTTCTTTATAAAAAGAAGTAGGAAGAGATAACTGGAGAAATGGTTTCAGAGAAATGGGGTTACCTTCTTTTTGGTAACTGGACTCCTGAGGCCCCACCCCTGCCCCATCCCCTCCAGGCTCCACCCTGCTCCGCTTCTTCAGCCAAGGCTCTGCCCCTCCTCTGTCTCTTTCCTCATGGACCCTTCCCTTTCTCTGCCTCCTCCCAGAAGGCCCCACCCTGCTCCACCTCTTCCCCAAGGTCCCACCCCCAATTGCTTGCTCCTCTTCCCCCTCGCCCCCATCACTTATTGGATCATCTCAAGGAGCCTGCCTGCAGGTAGGAGGTGGCCCCAGCTGAGCAGGGGCTGGTGCAGGTTATTGATCGAGCACCTCCCCCTGCCCCGCAGTAACTGGACTTTTGGTTCGGGTGCCAGTTAGGGTTGCCAGGTCCCCTTTTTGACCAGACTTTCTGGTCAAAAAATCAGGCAGCACCTGGCAACCCTAAATGGCACTGGGACACAGAAGCCAAAAACTGGACTGTCCAAGTAAAACCCAGATGGGTGGCAACCCTACAGGGAAAGCAAGATCCACATTTTAGGGACTACCTCAGTCGATGTCCAGCCATCTGATGATCAAACACATGATGCTGGGATGCTCATAGGTGGTGTATTTGGCTAAATGTCCACGAGCACAAGGCTCAAGGAAGAGGTTTGAATACAATATGGGCCTATACCATTCAACAAATGCCAGTTTCAAGTCAATATACCTGAAATAGAGTCCCTGATGAGCTGGATGGCCTAGTGATTAACACCACCCAGTTATGGGAGCAGTGGTAGGGGAGCCTGGGCCCACTCACTCCACCGGGCTCTAACCCAGAGTCCTAGGAAGGTCAGCAGTGTTTGATCTCCAAGGGGTTCCTCAGAGTTACCCTCCCTGGGTCACTTCCTAACACTGCTTTTCTCTCTCAGCTTCTGATCCCAGATAAGGAAAAAAAGAAACCAAACCATCAGTCCCACCCAGGATCAGCATCTAGTCCTGTTCCCTCAGGAAGGCTTTTCTGGCCCCTTAGTCAGGAGCCTTCAGGGTTAGTCTGTCCTACTCCCCCAGCTCCTCAGTCTGAACTGGTTTGCTCCCTTTGCAACCCTGTCTCCAGTTGGAGTATGCTCTTCAGGGGTCGATGGGCAGGGCTACCTGGGCCCAGTACTGTCCTTTAACCCTTTTCAGCCCAGGGGGGGTTTATATTCCCATCACAGTACCACTTTATTGTCAGCCGATACAGAGGAAGCTGGATGGGCAGAATACAATCATGGTTATTCAAGTTGGTGAGTAAACAGGCAGCTGCAGTCTGAACAAGCTGCAGGCTACAGAGAAGTCTTATTAATAGTGACATGCAATAATCCAGATTTATGAAAATGAAAGGCAGAGGTTGCTGTTCCCAAATTGTCATAGGCTAATAATAATAATGCTACTGTTCATTTATGGGCCTCAACAGACAGAAATACCTTTCTGCCTCATCCACGCGATGATAATCTATGAGGACTCCAGATAGCAGCTCTAAATCTACCTGGACAAGTCACTTTGGAATTCCCCCATTACATGGCTATACCAGGCGCACAGAAAATGGCCAGAGACTTGCGTAAACACATCTCTGTGTCGGACAAACTCTCCATTTCAAGCAGGGTAAAAGTGAAGTGTTGAGTTGTCCAGACCTACTCATGCCAAAGTGGTGCATGCAGAGTCATCCAGGCAGGTCTTAGTGGTACATGCCAGAATTGGGTAACGTTCCACTACATCTTCATGAAGTGTTAGCCTCACTCATAACAAACTTGGCATTATCCAACCAAAACCACAGACAGGAGGAATTTAACTGACCTTCTCAACTTTGGCCATGTGAGTGTTTCTCATTGGCAGCCACGAGGATATAACAAAAGTGTCTTCTGCCTTCTGTGAGGCTTACCCCCCTAATGGAGATTAAGCCTAACTAGTTTCCTCAAACTCCCTCACCCACCCACATCTCTTATTGGCTAGCATGCCTTGAATATTTTTTGGGTGGAAGGCATGTCAAATGAAATTCGTGATGCCATTGATTTTTTAGTGCATGTTGAGAGGAAATACACTTGAATATAAGCTGATTTTTTGTTGTTGTTGGGGGTGTGGGGAGAACATAGATATAGATACGCATGTTTATTCACATATGTCTAGTCATACATGCAATTCAAAGGTGTATGCGGTAGTGTGTGTCCTATATGCATATACATATATACTGTTCTTTCTTGCCTCCTTGTTTGTTTTCATTTAGAACTCTGCAGAAAGCTGTTTCCTCTTAAAACCTCAACAAAAATGTATGGTAGACTGACGCTTCTATAGAAAATCACCTTAACTACTGTCATTTCTGTATCTCCCCAAATCATATGCCATCATCTTCTTCTTGGTAATAATGTGTATATAGCACCATAACTAGAATAGTACTTTATGCCTCTCATACCTCATATTTGCAAAGAAGAGCAGATCACTCACCTTCATCCTTAGATCCCTGTACTGACTCTCCATTTATTTGATGATCTATTTAAAAGTTTCCCTCCTTATTTTTAATGTTGCCCTCCTCTCCTACCCCAACCACCCCTATGGACTTGTCCAAGTCCGTGACACTTACTTGTCTCTTTGCTTCTTTCTTCACTCTTTTCAGCTGAATTGTCACTTGCCACAGTTGACTCCTAGCTGTCCTTTCATACAAGTGAATCAAAATTGATGCCAAAGCATTCTCTTTGCAGATCCTCTCTGGAGCAACCTTTCAGTGTCTGGTCTCTTAATTTGTTCTCCATCTCTTTTCACTCTTGCTTTGTTTTGTATATATATATATGGAACAATTTCTAGAAGCATCAGAGGTAGGCTGAGGAGTTGCACGTCAAATTTTGTTTTCAAATCTGATGCCAGCCTAGACATAAAAACTGGAATTTTTTTAGTACTTACTCTTGTTAAATTAAAAAAATAAAAGAGTAATTGTCTACTGAGTACAGGGGTGAGGGGGTGGAGTTTGCTAGTAAAACATTTGCCAAAACTTTTTTAAAAAACAAACAAACAAACAAGGAACAGATCTTATATTTAAATTAATTTTAAATAATTATTTCTTAAATAATGGGGGTTTTCAATGGTAACTTACAAATTTCCTATTTCGCAATTTTGTTGTGATAAGTTATATTGGTCACAGTTATTTAACATGCACAGGTACAATATTTCTATATTTTTAAATATGTTTTCCTTCCAGGACCCTATTTTGAAATTAGAACTGTCTTCTGGGAAAATATTTCTCTTCCTGTGTTTTTACAAAGCTATTTATTTACATTTTTGCTCAATGGTTCAAAAAATAAAGGATTTGCTCAATAGATTGCTGTTGACCCTCAGAACAAAATATGCTTTTTCAAAAGGGGAGATTTGCGTGTACAATTGTTATTGGATATCTACTGCCCGTAGAAGAAACTGAATCAGGAGCAGAAATGTACAGTTTCGAGTTACTTTATTTAAAATACTATGATTTGCATCATGCAATGCTTTTTAAAGATGCTGTTATATGCAACTCAAATATTTTATAGCAGGCCATTTTTCAGTTTTTTACAAGCTGCGGCCACAAAATAAAAAATGAGTACAGTAATATCTTGATGACAGTCTCTACACTGATCAACTGCAAGTGATCTGATTAACAGTCAGCTGTTGATTCCCAGTTTAATTAATCCTGATGGGCTATTGATGCACTGCAACTGTTTGTCCTAATAATGAGTTTTGAAATTAGACTGCGACAAGCCACTTAGACAGCTGCCAAGGAAAATAATCATTTAAGAACACAACCGATGAAGACAACAGAGTAGGAATGGCTGCGATTTGACAGAAAATTCACATGGCTGTGTCACATGTGTTTTATTTTTACATTTGGAACACATTAAAAGTACCAGCAGTAAGTGGTGACTGCAAGAAGCATAGCTAGCTTTACAATTAAGAATGCTACTTCTCATCAGTATACAAAAGCTAAACATGAAACATGAAGTGTGTTAATAGCAGAATATATGTAGCAACAGACCATTGAACAATTTAGGTCAGTTCCTTGCAATGTTTAATTAGACTAATATATCTGTTTGCAATTAATAACAGATGTGACAAGCTAATGTGTCCATGTACTGACAAATTAACCTTTGCCCATCAGCTGCTCGAATCTGTGAGAAAAGTGCCATGTTTTGCCTCTGTTCAACCGAACCTATATAAAAGTACAGGATAATTATAAACATAAATGTTAATAGAATATGCATTTCATGGGAAGCGTAATCCACAGGAAGCTCTTTCTGAGCCAGGTTGCCAAACTCTAGTCCGCACACGGTGACAAAAACAGAGGATAGTTTGTGCTTTGGCAGTTGTTTTTCATTAAGTGAAGTTAGTTCTTGAGAAAGATGCTGGATGGACAGTCCTCTTCTCTTTAGCAATGGACCCGGGACAACCACTGAATTGGTAGCAGCAGTGAAAGTGCCCCACTCTGCCTCCAGTGTAACTGGAAGAGACCACCTCTCCAGTAAGAGGTCAGTGTCCATACTTATTCAATATTTAGCTTTATTTGCTGACCGTAAACGGATGTGCTACCAATTTGGGAAAAGTTTGGCAATTTGAGTGATATGGCCAACTGTTCATCTGAACCTGGATAAAGGCCATCAACTTATTTCATGTGACTAGTGGGAAATAACTTTCATTCACTAGCATCTTGGGCCACATTTCATCCAGTGACCTAGAGATGAAAAACAGCATTCTCCCTTTCCAGTTTTCTCTCACACACCTCACACTCCATGTTGGAAAACAAATTAATTTTTCCTGAAAAGTGATCTGCCGCAGTTCTGCCCTATATTTAAGATTTACAGTCCTGATTTTCAAAAGCGACTGACTAGTGATTTCGTGTGTGCCCATTTTAGGACACCATTAAGGGGTCTGACTTTCAAGTTGATGGCCTTTGTCCAGGTTCAGATGAACAGTTGGCCATATCACTCAAATTGCCATACTTGTCACAAATTGGTAGCACATCTGTTTAGTTTACTTAGCACTTTCTGAAAATCCAGACTCTCTAAAATATGTCAATTTGAGAATCCAAAAATCACTAGACACTTTTGAAAGTCTTGGCCTACTTAATATTGGAGTTTGCTAAGAGCTAGATCCTTTTGAGATGGGACTACTCATACAAGTAAGGCTCTATTCAACATGAGTAAGGGCATCAGAGTCTGGCCCTCAATACTTTGGCAGGAAAATGAGGGCATGTTTATACAGAGACTGGGGGTTTGTCTACATGGCCCCACATTTCAGACTACATGGTGTGAACTGCAGTGCACACTAATGTGCAGTGCTGCAACTCTCCTTTGTGGGCACTGTTGTTAATGTAGTACTCTTTCAAACCAAATTAAGTTAATGTGAACTAAGCCCTGGTCTACACAGCGTGGGCTGGGGGGACGGGGGGGGGGCGCAGGGAATCAATCTAAGTTACGCAACTTCAGCTATGTGGAAAACATAATCCCAACTATATATATAAAATGATGGGGTCTAATTTAGCTGTTACCACTCAGGAAAGAGATGCTGGAGTCATTGTGGATAATTCTCTGAAAACATCCACTCAATGTGCAGCGGTAGTCAAAAAAGCAAACAGAATGTTAGGAACGCTTAGGAAAGAGATAATAAGACAGTAAATATCATAATGCCAGTATATAAATCCATGGTATATATACACATCTTGAATACTGTGTGCAGTTCCTGTCACCCCATTTCAAAAAAGATATATTGGAATTGGAAAAAGTACAGAGAAGGGCAACAAAAATGATTAAGGAGATGGAACAGTTTCCATATGAGAGATTAAAAAGACTGAAACTGTTCAGCTTGGAAAAAAGACAACAAAACAGGGATATGATAGAGGTCTATAAATTATGACTGGTGTGGAGAAAGTGAATAAGGAAGTATTATTTACCCCTTCACATAAGACAAGAACTAGAGGTCACATTATGAAATTAATAGGGAGCAGGTTTACAAAACAAACAAAAGAAAGTATTTCTTCACACAATGCACAGTCAGCCTGTGGAACCCATTGCCAGAGGATGTTGTGAAGGCCAAAAGTATAACTGGGTTCAAAAAAGAATAAGATAAGTTCACGGTGGCTATTAGCCAGGATGGTCAGGGATGCAGCTCTGGGGGTCCCTGCGTCTCTGTCAGCCAGATGCTGGGACTGGATGACAGAAGGTGGCTCACTTGATAATTGTCCTGTTCTGTTCATTCCCTCTAAAATATCTGGCACTGACCACTGTCAGAAAACAGGATACTGGGCTAGATTGACCATTGGTCTGACCCAGTATGGCCATTCTTATGTCCCTGTCCTTAATATCTTACAACCTAAATAGAAAAAATGGCAAACATTATACAGATGAGCACTCTCTCTCTCTCTCTCTATATATATATATATAAATGTAAAATGTCAAAAAGTTCATATTTTAGTTGTGCTCTCTTTTGCTCTAAGTTATTCCCATCCATTCCTCTGGCCAAGTAGATCAGCCATCTTGTTCCACCACTGATGACCAAACTGTCACTATTTTCACTGTGCCCACTCAGAGAAAAAGAAGTTTTTATTTTGTTTTTTAACCCTTCCTCTTATGGTAGTATACATGGCTAACATTTTTTGTCTGCAAAGTTTGAGGAGAAATAAATAATGGAAATCATCTCACAGTTGTTGCAACAAGTACTCTATTGACTCCAAAATCAGTCTGCTATTTTCCTGTATAAAAGTCAGAGCACAAAGAGCCCTACAGGCACAGATCAGGATTGCATATACTTCACTTATATTTTAATTATAACCATGTATGGCTTGATTTATTTTTATGCCTTGTCCGTAAAGCACCCTCTCAGTGTCATTTCAATCCAGCCTCAGCAGCCAACATTGCTCCTGTCTTCCCTCCTTCCATAATTCACTTCACCTTCTGTTGGAATTCCTTCAAGCAGAAAAACTAATGACATGAACGCCTTTCCGTGTGTTGATCCATTCTGTTTCGTGTGCTGGTAAGTCCTTATAATTGTGCTTCCCATTTCTTTCTGATATGGTCTGTAAGGAACTGTATTATATACTGCATCCCCATTCATCTAATGAAACATCTTACATTTTTTAGGGGTTGCTTTCTTGCCATCTCAATCCCTACATTGTCCTCTGCTGCCATGGTATTTAATGTAGAAGACCAGATTGGCCTTTGAATCCCAAAGTTTAGAAAGTGAAGAGAACTATGACTATTTCCTACTGTACATCTAAGAGCAGTGCAGTCACTTCAGTGTTATCAATGATCCCCTCTACTCAGCTACCAGTCTCTTATTCAACCCTGTGGGTTGTCCTCTGAAAAAAATCAACGTATGTATAGCTGTTCACCCAGCCACTCATTTGCTCTCTCATTGACTCACAGCACCCGCTCACATAGGGCTTATCTACATGGGAACAGTCAGGAAAGTTAATCCAAATTAAAAGTGGATTCATTAAACCTCTGTGTGGACACTCTCATTCAGAATTAAAGGGGACTTAATATCATTTATCTTAATTTATTTCTTGAATTTAGCTAAACTGAATTAAGGTCACTTTAATTTCGAATGAGAGGCATCTACACAGGGCTTTAATGCAGTTTAACTAATCCACTTTTTATTTATACCTTTAGTTAAATTTGGAATAACTTCCCTGAGTAGATAAGGCCATAGTTACCCTCCTCAGTGACATGCAAAAACATTTGAATCATGGATTTCAGTGTGGATTTATGTCATTCTAATTGATAACTGAATGCGACTCGTTACTGAAAAGCTTTGAAAGAAAGGAAACATTGAATATGTTAACGGGTGAAGTGATGTCATTTCTATAGCCACATACTATTTCAAAATGATGAGGCATGGTGCTTTGGTGAATAATACTTGTGGGAATTTTGAGACTGCGTAGCTGGATTCTGATAGAGGGGTGGAACCATAGGCTTCCTCTTAAGATGGCTTGGCAACCTGCTGTATAGTGAGCATAACATATTCTTCTGCTGAACAGCCAAGCCCAGGATTTTTTATTATGACATACTGGAAGTATATCCAAGGATTTTCAATTAGGAGAAACTTATTTCAAAATGTTATACATATGCAAGGGCTTTATCCAACACCTGATAGTTTGGGTGCTTGTAGTTCCGATTGTTTCCACTACCTCTGCCCTCATCCCTTTCTGCTTATAACATAATATCCCTAATCACATAGTATTTAATTATCTAGCAATGTAGACCTAGCATCTGGATTTTAGAAAGTCATAAAAACAGGGTAACATTAAAACAGGAAAGGGCTATGAATATTCTATACATCAGCTCACCCTGACACCTTCTGTTGCTCTGCTCCCCAAAAGTAGCTGGTAGAGCTAGATCTACATGGACATTCTTTACCTAAATAGGTGCCCAGAGATACCAGGTTATTAACTTTCAGTAATAAAATTACCACAGCCACCTACGTCTCCCACAAGGTCAGATGTTAGCTACCTGACTGGATAACCCTAAAAAGGACTGCCTGGGGTTGCACCATCTTGTGATCAGCATTCAGCACCACTGCCAAAGAATACAGGGAAAATAGACAGTCAGCATGAGAGGAAGAGATAAAAAGAAAGCAGCAAGTAGAAAATAAAATGCTGAAGCCTCTCACTAAGCCTCCCCCCCACCCCATGCTCTCTAAGGCAAGCAACTAGCACGTGACGTGTGCTGCAGATAGATCACCAATGGCACGACTACATGGGCACATATCTGACAAGTATAGATAATGAAAACAGAGAGAAGTCCTGCAGGTCTTTCACCAAAAGAAAAGGAACATTGCTCGGGTAGCACTAAGGAACCCGCCTCCACAACGTTCTCAAACCTCATGAAAGGGACCCTTGCGCACGCTTCATGCCGAGTTATTATTTACTTCATCATAAGAAGTTGAGATATTCTGTAAGTTTAGAACTGGAGAGGCACAACTGCGACTCCAAGCATTCCCCTTCTATTTGACCCTCAGTTCTATTGATCTTAGCATCTGAATAGCTCATTCCATTGAGAAGAGGAGAGAAGGAATGTGTGCTCTTGTGTTCAGTGCTATGACTGGCTGTCAACTTGAGAAAACATTCCTCTCTAGAAGTTGTTCCTTTTGTGGCCACTGGGCTGTAGTGGTACTAAGCAGCGGAAGCAAAGGGAATGTTGGTACTGCAGTGGGGGGTGCTGCTTTGCCCTATTAACTCAGGCTTTCTTGATAAAAACAAATGATCTACAGGGCTTATTAGTAATAATACGTAGCTCTTTCATAGTTGCTTTTCCTCAGTAAATCGCAAACTGACTCACAATCTTTAATGTATTTATCTCTATAACACCTCTGGGAGGTAGGGCAGTGCTATTATCCCTATTCCATAGTTAGGGAATGTAGGCACAAACTGGCTAAGTGATTTGCCCAAGGTCATATAGGAAGTCTGTGACAGAGCAAGTCTCCCAAGTCCTAGGCGAGGGCCCTAACAATTAGAGCCCTGCGCAGATACAAACCTTGTATCTGCAGCTGATTTGCAGTCCGCAAACATGGTCCATGAATATAAAGCGGATATCCACTGTAATCACTATATCTCCTCTGTCTGGCTCCTGGGAGCTGCTAAGTCACTGTACAATGTGCTGAGCACCTACCTCGCTCATTGATGGCACTAGGAATTTGAGGTGAGGCTGAGGAGGTGCACTGCTAAGCATAATAGATGCTCAGCACTGTGCAAAAAAGCAATAACATCAAATTACTTTTGGGGTGTATTTTTTTGCCCCTCCTCAGGCAGCCTGTACCTCAGACCACCCAATAGATATCTTGCCTTCTAACCAGAATCTCTACATTTTTAAAGGCAACAGTAAGCATTTTCTTTTTTGTGAATAGAAACAAAGATGCTCTTGTCTAAACCTTTTTTTTTAACTGAGACTTTTAGAACATTTGTAAAGTTCTTAGGAGGCACTGACAGATTTTCAAATTTCACCTTGAAATTATTAGTTTGAGTCTTTCTGTTGATCATCCATATTTCTTCTGTCCTGGTAAATTTGTTCACTATTAAAAATCTTAGGAAAAGTGCATGGCAAATTGTGGAATAAAACAGTAGTTGAAAAATAAGGGCCCAGCACATTTTCACTTGAATAGTCCTAACTCACATGAGTAATTATTAACTCCAATGTAACTCCATTGACGTCATCACTTTTATTGTGAGTAAGGACTGCTCAGGAGAATGAGGAGTGAAGACTCTAAGTATTAAGAACTGGACAGATTGTAACTGCTTAGCAGAAAAAAAATTAGAAACCCTGAGAGAAAAATGTAACTGGTAAATGTAATAACAAGTTTGGGCCCAATCCTGCTGCCCTTACTCACATGAACATTCTTGCTGAAGTCAACATGGCTGCTCTGAGTAAGATTGTGCTCTTGTATTTCTTTATAAAGATGCGCTGTACTTCAGTAACACATGTTTGTGATATGATGGTGTTGAGTCCTCTGGGCAGTGATCATTTTTCACTAAATGGTAATGAAACAATAGTTGATTGCACTAAAATACAGTAAATGCCCAAAGTACACCATGTGCACCCCAGCTCAATCACCCACTAGTCTCTTTCAGAAGGTTTATATTTCATTAACATACTTTAGTTGTGTATTTGGAAATGGGAATGGATTTTTGTAGCTGACTCCTGCCCCTTTTATGCCTGGTTTATTTTTGGGAGCATAGCAGAAAGGTAGCTACTTGTGCTCACGGGGAAAAAGCAGTTTAATGGATTGGAAAAGTGTGTACTTTACTTTAAAAAGTTCATCCACATGTTTTCTGAGTAGTGTGCAAGCAAAAAAAAAAACCAAACAACCCCCCCACACAACTGTAAATGCTATATAACTTTTTCATGAATATGGCCCTTAGCTAGGACGAAATTCCAAAAATGGTTTAAAAATACTACCATATTATGGCTTGACAGCCTCCAATGTGATGAAGCATTGATTTGCATGCTTAAAGGAAATGATTATCACTTGAAGAGATGTGTATATAAACATGAGTTATAGATTTTATATAATCAGTTATTTCTAATTGATGTTAGACCTCTGAGCAGAGGGCTCACAATCCTGAAGAGTAAATTTACTTATGCATATGTAACTACACAGGTGAGTCAAGTTACCCAGGCATGTTTTTGCAGGATTTAACCCTAACTCATATTTGTTTTTCTTAAGTTGTAAATGTAACTTGGACTGATTTTTAGAGCCAAGCAGCTGCTGGGATGCTGTGTACGTTATTAAAATAGAATAGATGGGGCTTTTCATGAATTCCTGCTCAGCTTGTTTTTATTGCAGGCTACCTTGATAGAGAGGCAGCACTTGTGTGGCAGGAGTGGAGCACCTCAACCCATTGCCTAATGCACATGTTAGCCTGAGAACATATTTCTCTGAATGGGCTCATACTGGGCTCCCTAGTTAGATAACAAGTGAACTTGAACTGATGTATTATAAGGCTTTTTAAATAAAAAGCTGTAGTAAAGAAAGTAAAAAAATGAAAGAAAATCTGTTGCTATTCATTTGATATAAAGGAAGTGTAATTTAAAGGGTGGAATAAACTGTTAGACTATAATTCTTGCAATTTTACTTTAAATTAAGAGGCTTTTAAATGTTTCTTTTTACATGTCTCAACTTTCACTTCTTGCATTGCAGGAGTTATTTCATTTTCTCTGTAGAACTACAATCAAAGGATACCCATATAAGAAGCCTGATAATTTTCAGATACTTTATTTCAAGCCATTAAAGCTGAAATACATTATTCCCTTTCTAAAGCTCTCAGAAATAAGCAGATGAAAGGTCTAAGCTTTTTTTGGTTCTTGTTCTTCCGCTTGTACAAATAACACATAATAACATGCATTCTAAAACTGGTTATTTTGCCTTTAGTATCTCAAAACAGTATCACTTGATGGGGTTTAGATCAGCTATTAAACTTCTCTCTGCTTTCACGTCAATTTGCAGCAAAGTAGCATGGCTCTGGCAGAACCCCATTACTGATATGCAGTATGACTTCACAATGCATCATCATATGGAGTTAGATTCTCCATCAAAAACAAAATTTTAGTAGGATGAAATTATGATTCCGTGTGCGGTTCTCCTGTTCTAGCATCAACATTGATGCAAAATTGATGAAACTTCCAAGTGAAATTGCATTGTTTGATCTTCACAGTCCTGGAATAACATAGCCTAAAGCTACAGTTTCTGTAAACTTACTTTGCACAAATGACTTACCCAGTACTGATGTATTGACATAGTGTGCCCATGAATGACATTAGGGCTACTTAGAAAAGAGACAAAATAACAGCAAAAGAATGCTGCAATTGGTTCTGAAATTACCTTTTTCCAGTGAACCTCTCTGAAAAATTACCTTTTTCTGCTGAATCTCACTCAAAAATTACCTTTTCCAACTGAAGCTCTCTCAAAGTGCCTTGATGTTAAGCAATATAGTTTTAAGTTGAAAATGTCACAAGGCCATGAAAAGAAATTGCTAGAAAATTTCAGGGTTCCTTGTTGATATTTGAAGCAGCCTGTGGATTTTTGTTCTTTAACACAGATCATCTCTGCTGTGCTGCCACTTTGATTTCTGCATTGCCAAAAACAGCATGTTTCTATGCTTAATGGCTTCACAGAGAAGAATGCGAAGGTGCTTTAGTTATTGCAGCTGAGGTGCTGTTACCAGTAGGAAATTGGTAAACAGACGTCTTCTGAATCTTTTCCATTCACCATGAAAGTTTTTTTAAAAGAAGAACCGTAAACAAATTCTTCAAGTTTCTTCTTAGTTTGTGTTTTTTGTTTTTGTTTTCAATAAATATAGTAGCATCCTGAGAATCTGAACTGCTTGGGGAACACAGAGAGGGTGGGAGAAGGGGCAATGATACAGGGGCTGATCCAAAGCCTACTGTAGTCAGTGGAAGACTCCCATTGGCTTCAATGGGCTTTGGATCAGACCCATAACTGGGGTCAATAAACAGGGAGACAAGCTAGCAGTATGTCTGAATGGGAAGTCTGTAGAGCAAGAGTTCAGATTCTACAGTACTATATAGCTCTAATCCTACAACTGAAACACATAGGTGGACCCTAATGCCTGCAGAGTGCCCCACTGAGGTCTGCCTCTCTTTTATCTCAACATAGTCTAGAGGACAGGGCACTGGACCAGGAGACAGAGGTTAGGTGACTAACCTAAGCGCATACAGAGGTGAGAGAATGATAAATTCATTAATTTACCCAGTGGTTTAATAGCACACAGTGATGTGTTCCATATAAAAGCCTACAAGTAAGTTACCACTGACATTGTAAGCCATTTGGAGCAAGCACTGTCTTTTTGGTCTGTGTTTGCACAAAACCTAGCACAAGGGGGTCCTGGTCCATGACTGGGGTTCTTCAGAATTATAGTAATAATGAGACTTTGATGTTTGAAAATATGTAGCTACAATGTAAAATATGTTGGGGGTATAAAAGGAAATGCCTGAAAAGGGAGTGCAGAGGAGGGCATGAAATACTTTCAGGAGAACTAGGGAGGGGGTTAAATGAAATGTTTGGGGAAGGTATAAATGAAGTGCTTTCAGAGGGAGTGTCGGGGATGTGAAAATAGAATATCTGGGAGCGAATTTTTTTTGGGGGGAAGGGTCTAAAGTGAGATAATGGGGAGAAGAAGTTGGGGGGGCTTCATGGTTATTGGTTCATGAGTATTTCAAAAACAAAGGAAGTGACTGTATTTGTTGAATATTTTGGTTCAAATATTTGAACAGCTCTATTATATGGTAATATAGTCTTTCCACTCTCCATAATGTAAATATATATTCTGGGGCCATCTCACCAGTGCCTTATAAAGGATTATATAGAAGGATTGTCATTTCCCTTGTCTATGTTATGCCTCAGCATATGCAGATCAAAGCACTTTCACTTCCTCCCTGTACTCTACTCTAATAAAGCAAACTCATGTCTAACTTCGTGTCCTCCATTACCCCTAGATCTGATCTATTAGCATTGCTCTGAAAGTACAGGCCTGCCATTGTGTTTTTAGCTTGTATTTTTCCGTGTTCGATCTCATTTTGTTGCTCAGCTTCCTTCCCATATTTCAATCCTTTGCAGTCCTTCTGTGTTATTTTTGTTACAAGGTGGGCAATGTAGTCTCTAGACAAACAAGTTGGCTAATCCTGGTTCTCCCACGGAGCTGGTGTGTGGGACCCAGGACAAGATATTTAAGTGACTTTCTTATGTCTCAATGTCCCTGTCTATAAGAGGGATAATACCCCCAATTTCATAGGACTGTGTATTTAATATTTGTAAAGCATTTTTTCATATATAAAGTGCAAAATCATATACTTATTAATTCTGTCCTGTCGCCTTGCTATGGTGGTTTTCTTTCTGTCTTCACTGTGGGCCATGTCCTGAGGTCCATTCTAAGACAGATTTCTGTCTAGTGAATAAAAACCTACCTCAGTAAAAATTGATTTAGGGCCACAGGATTTGGCCCTACACATGCAACATTCCCCAATTTAGTATCGCTGTGCCTCAATTTACCCATTGTAAAATGGGAATACTGATCTTTTGTGATGCTTTTTGAGATCTATGAATGAGAAGAGCTAGATAAGAGGTAGGTATTTAATTAATTCACTATTCACTTTTTTTTCTGAATCATTATTATGGTTATTTTATAAACCTACTGCTGTGTATAAATTGTTTGAAATCTTCTTTCCGTCTTTATCTTCAGAACAGACTGAATTTCATCTGCCATCATATTTCCCATCACCTATTTTTATTAAGTTTTGCTTAGATATTTTCACAATCCTCCCCAACCATTTTCAGTTACCAAATGAATTCTTTGTTGTCAACTAATTTTGCACCTCTCTCTATTCAATCAATAAGTATAATAGGGTTAGTGAGTTTTAGGTTTGAGTAAAGACTGATAAAGATGGAAAGCCAAATTTCCCCAAGCAGAAGATAAGCATAAATTTCATTTCCTCCATCTCAGCCTGTCCACAGGATGATTTGCCCCTGAAGGAGAGAAGATGGTATTTCCACTGCCACCCTCTTTCCATAGGGATTCTGCCAGAAGGAGGCAGCTTTAAGTTCTGCCTGGGGCTCTGTAAGCTTCTGAGGAGATAAAAATTAGAACCTCCCCATCCATCCTCCTCCCTGCCCAGCACATGCACTTCATGGGCAGCCTGCTGAAAACTTGGCACCTTTGAGCCACTGTAATTTCTCCAATGTGGCAGATTTTCCAGCACAACAGGCCTTGTACCAAAGTCAGATCAAGGATGAAGAAGACCCGTTTTCTGGTTGCAGTTTGGATGGGGTCCCAATTTTGCTGTTCATGAGATGTTTCCAGCATTCCTAATGGGCATTTCCTGAGAGTAGTGAGCCTGATGAGATTTCCACCATTGTGGGCTGAGATGTCATGAGAATGCCTTGAGAGATTTTGCCATCAATTTATCCTTGATTTGGCCTTAAACCTGAATTCTAATCATGATCTAATCACTTCCTCAGCCTCTCTTTACATAAGTATATTAGGCCTCAGACTGGCTTTTACCAAAAAAATTTCAAACCATTATATTCAACTGGAACTGTGATTTCATTATGCTTAGATGGGCTAAAAGATAAATGGACATCCAAGGTCCAATTTACAAAAGTCTGTGCATAGATACAGAAAGGTGAGTGTGCATGAATCAGAGTCTGACTGCATGCCAGCCAGGCCCACCCAAAAACGTGCATTGTTTACTGGGGGACAGGGTTGGTTTGGTTTTGTTTTGCAAATCTAGCCCTCCCAGTCTTTTGTTTGGAAGATATTAATTTGTTTGCTGATCTGTATCCTAGTGGAATCTCACAGCAGCTGTAATTCTAGTCATGAAGATATTCAAATATAAGTTAGACATTTAACAAAATGCTTATCTGGATTTTAATTCATACCCAAAGACATTCTGATATCTCATGAATCTGAACAAAGTGGAATTATCAACAAAAGAGCTAGTGAATGCCAAATTAAAGGTTCAATCTTACATTGCCAAGTTGACACCTCCGCTTGTAAGTTTGGGTCTGTATCTTTTGGTTCTTTTTGTCAAAGGCACAGATATAGTGGAGACAATATGCAGGAGAGGAATTATAAAATCCCTTTGGTTGTGTTACATGGTAGAAACGGAACAATGTATTTAAGAGAAGGTATTTGAACATTGAGCTGCTTTAGGTCGATGAACACTGCCAGATCAGCTTTGAGGTTTATATTAATTAATATATTGAGCAGATTTAGCCACATAAAAGCCTATGCGATAAACAAAACACTCCTGCAGGGAACATGCATCTTCTATGTGATTAAGTCCCATGGTGCTTATTGTCATATATAGTAAATGGATGCACTTGACTTCATATATGTGCAGGGACTTGGGGACAGGTTGTCAAATGAGATTTGTCATGCATTTTGGGGTCCCCCCTGTCACTGGGGGCCCCGGGCCATTGCACGGTTTCTTTCATGGTAAATCCGCTCCTGACTAGAGCTGACTAGAGAGTTCTGGTTTGCCAAGACTTTCAAAAGTTTTGAAATTTGTTTTTGGTCTGAATCAGAATGAGAAATAAACCTTTTCAAGGTTTTCATGAAATGGAAGCTTATCAGAATGTCTGCTTTTAGATTAAAAAGGTCAGGTTTTTGATCCAGATTATCCTCCAAAACCTTTGTATTTGAAAATGTTGAAATATGTCTCCACAAAATATTTTGGTTTAAACAAAGAACCAGCATTTTCTGCTAACAGTTTGGCAAAAAGCTTCCAACAACGTCTAAATGTAGCCTCCTCACTGTGATAGTTCTGGAGACAAAACTTTGGGGTTCTACCATGGGACCCTCTCATGAACCCAAATCACGGGCATGAAAGGCTCAATAGCTCAACAGATGGTATTTTGTTCATACAGACCTGGAGAAGCAACATGGAGGTAGACTTAAAATACCATGTGATAAGGGCAAAGGGATAGGGATAGGGTCAGTAGCAAAACATATATTTGTAGAAGAGGACATCATCAGCAGTTATGACTCAAACCCCATGAATGTTTCATCAATATATCTGACGCCCATGATCTGCATCCAGCAATACCGACTCATAACACAGGTAGCTTTGTGATGATGGTCCTCCAGGAACAAGCTCTTGCAGACTGACTATTCCTTCCTAGTTTCAGTTCCAGTGTGAACTGTGGCAAGAAACAAGTGAGTAGACAAAGTGTAGTCTGAACAGATAGCGAAGGGGCTCCCATCTTCTGCATGCCTCCCCACCACAGAGTTTTCAGAAGCCTCTCCATCCTCACTGCAGGTCATGCTGGAATAGGAAGAATGGACACCCGTGTGAGAGTCAATTATGTCCTTAACACCTTCATACAGATGGGAGTGGGAGGTGATTTGGTAACAGCAACAGAAGAGCTCGTAGCAGCGTGGTTCCTGAATGAGCCCTATAGCTGAAGGGAAAGGGAGGTCAGGCAGCTGCACAGAGGAGCAGCATCTATGAAGGATTAGTGCATCATTTCCCCATAGAGCTGCAGATTCTGACACCATACCTTCATATCTCTCTTCCTGCTGAGACCACTTCCTGAGAACTCTACAAGGTGATTTCAGAGTTTCCTCTGTCCATCTGCTCTGAATTTCACCCCAGGTGATGAGGCAGTATGGCTCCTCATCACTATAGGGACAATTTATGAAGAAAAATAATCCAACTATAGCATTTTCCGCACATCGTAGGATAATTTTTATATTTCCCTCTGATGAAAACATTTCCTTTAAACACTACTTCAAATAATTTTATTCAAAATATTTAGTGAATGGTCTGAGTCACTAAATGAATCATTTACTTCAGAGAATTATGCTCTGAGGGCCCAATCCTGCACGGATTTACCACCGTCACCTCCTGTGGAGGACAGTAGGAACTGATGCTCAGAAGCTCACACAGGATTGGAAACTTTTCACGTGCTTTGTGCAGATTTTATGAAGCTAGGTTGTGTAGACACCTACAGAACATAATCTATTTCTGAATGATCTGTTTTTTCATCTGGAGAAAGACAGGTTCTTTTAGCAATAATTAAGAAGGTGTGCATATGTATTCTACCACATAGAGATTACATTTTAACACTCAACTTCGTTTCATGCTGAAACAAGTCCTATTGTGCTAAGTCTATGATAACCCATGGCATCTCACTCATTATTACCTAATTAACCTGCTAATGGTCATATCAGAGGACTTGTCTGTAATTACTTCAGATATTGCATTAAAATCAAATCAATGAAAAGAATGTGATCACTTAAATCCATTCTGATAAGCAGGTGTTTTTCTGAGCGCTAAACTTTAAGAAAAGCAGAATGTTGTCTGCATCAGTTTGCTGTTTTATGATCCTTGATTCCTTGTGCACCCAAAGCTCATTGACTTCACCAGGAATTTTGAAAACAAACAAACAAAAATGCAGGATAGAGTGCTACATGTATATTATTTCCAGTAGGAAAATGCCAGTAAAATACTGGAAACAGTTATGTCTAGTGTTATAGCACACTTTTTAAAGAAATACCTAGATTAAGCAGGTAAAGGTTTTGTTATAACACTCCAATTACAATTTTATGGTATTGTACTTGGCTGCCCACCTAGATTCACAACAATACAAATTTTCCATAATATTCCCTGTAAAATAGCGGAATTAAAAAAACTCTTCCTAAAGATATATACTTTTAAGTTTAAATCAGCTCATGGCTTTCCTTTTACATCACGTAAATATGTTTATTATTTCAAATGTACCCTACATTTTAATCCTACCAAGAGCTCAGTCCTGCAAAATGCTGAACACCCTCAGCTTCCAGTAATTTCAGAGGAAGCTGTCAGCACCCCAACAGAACAGGTCTTCTGTTTGCATTTTTTATAACCAGACTGCATACGAAATTTCCAGGTGTTTTTACTAGGTTTTTGTGTGTGTGTGATGACTGAATAGATGTCTTTCTAAGTAATGTGGGCCTGATTCTACACCAGGTGTAGTTGTTTGTTCCTGTGCAAAGGAGGTACAAAATGCTATCAAAACCAAATTCTATAGCCATACTGGTGGTAGCATTTTATACAGGTGCAAGTGACAAGGTGCAGAATCAAACTCCGAGCCTTACTCAGTTGGTGTTATTGCACAGTCTACCACTAGATGTCCTGTGGACTAAAGCAGAAGAAATGGATGAATACATTTGCATTAAGACAGTGTTTTCAAGTGCAATGTAAATCTGAGTTTATGCAACCACTGATTTAAATGTTATCTTATACTTCATATTAATATAGACAATACAGAGGAACAGAATATGTTATATAATAGATACACTGCCATTTATTCTGCAGAGAATAAATCATAATGCTCTTGTACAAAATAATTCTAAAAATGTCTTTCAAACAATGGATTCTTGCATAGCATATATTCATGCACATGACAACCTTATCACAAGGATGCTTCTATCCTGTGATCAATTTACTGCTTCTTTTTTGTTAAGGTGGTAAATACATAATGAAAATATGAACATTGGGACCAAATTCATTCCTGGTGTAACAGGGATGAATTTGTTCCATTGGCAGTAGAGACTCAGACTGTATTTTAAGTTGTATGACTGCAAAAACAAATTGAAGTTGACTTTTATTTTCTGTTACTTTATATAAAATTGTCCTGAGTTTGGGAATATGGCTGCCCTGCAGTTTAAAAAGCAGGACGTTGGCACTGCCTTCTTTGGCTTTTGACAAAGCTGCACCCTGGATTCTTGAACACATTCTTCAACAGCGATGTCCCTCTACATGAGCAACCACCTACATTTTAAAAGTGCTTCTTACACTCAAGTGTCCCAAAGCACCATTCACAAAGTCAAGGGGGGGAGGGAGGGAGCCTATTCAACGTGTGTTGAAACTATTAAAATAAATCAGTTTTAAATTTGAAACTAAAGTATAAAATGCTAGGTGCATTCTCAACGGTGCTGAGCAACAATCCCACAGTGATGGGCAGCAGGATTAAAAGCATGGCTTCCAAGAACACTACAAGACAAGGAGGCTTATATCGCTAATACCCATGTTAAGGAAACAAATTGAAATTGCCTGAGATCTCTCATATGCTCAAGACTTTGATGAGAAGCTCAGATTTTTTTTAAAAAGTGAAAATTTATTAAAGGGCAAGATGAGAACTTTTATATGTTAAGTATAACAATCTGCTTGCATTATTATATGATCAGATATAATTCAGAGAGAACATGGCACCCACTCGACTAAATAGGTGAAAGCATAAATCTTTATACACACACACTCTCACATACACACACAAAAAACAAACCAATAGATTAGTTTATATAAGGCCAAGGATTAAGGCTATCTCCAATGTCATTTGCCTTTTTTGGTTTAGCAGAGTTATAGCACTCTTGAATATTTCTACAGTAGCCACAGGCAGTGACATCTAGTAGTGAGGGCAGAAGTGATCAACTGCAAGCTTTTCTTGCTGCTTCTAAACTTAGCTGATAAGTATCTCAAGAAATGGTTCTCTTCTATAATAACCCTCAGGCAGCCATGAACACTTGTAGACAGTCTCCCACTGTGTTTCTTCAACTGGCAAAGTGGGAAAAAATAGCAGCAGCCGAAGAGTTAAAGGATTTTTTTTTTAAGGAGAATTTTGTGGATGTATTCTTCCTTCACATCTAGGTTGCCTCACCAATGTCTTAAAGGAGAGACAAATACAGCTTAAAGCCATGGGTTTTAAAATTTTGTAAGTGTCAGAAAAGCAGAAATCTGAACGACATTACATTAAAAAAAAAAGAGTGGGTCAAATACTTAAATTCACATATTACAATGGGAATCAGTCTGAAGTTTTGCTATGTTTGATTACACTGCTTGAAAGGTCAGTATTCTGTTTCTTTAGTAAATGTATTAATCTAAAATTATTAAACAGAAATATTAAGTGGATTCTCTTAATGGCATGTTTTTCAATTAATCAGGAACTGCATTTTGTTTCCAGTTGTGATGCTAGTTTTCTATCCATGTCTACCCATTCATTTAAGACATAAAAGATCTGAACAAATATTTCAGAAAATCAGGTCAAAAGTTAAACTTGAACACCTATGTTGCTTTCTGGTGTACCCCAGGAGACACACATGCTAAGATTCTAAAATGTCTCTGGACAGAGACTGACAACTTAGACAAGTAACTCTGTACAGCAAATTGGAATGTAACTGCTCGTGAGACAAAACAGTTCTGGCAAATTCCACTAAAGTTTCATGTTGAATTATGGTGCTTACATGGACATATTGATATCTGATGTTCTTTTAGTTAAATATCAGAATAAATATGGCTTTACAATTTGAAACCCCATTAGAGTGACCAGATGTCCCAATTTTATAGGGACAGGCCTGATTTTGGGGTCTTTTTTTTTTTTTTTTTTAAATATAGGCTCCTATTACCCTCCACCCCTTGTCCCGATTTTTCACATTTACTGTCTTGTCACCCTAAACCCCATCATGTCCTGTTATATGAATTTTTAGTTCAGGGTGCACATAAATAATCAGGCAAGTCAAATGTGAACTACATTTTACAATGAGAAGGAAGATAAAATCTAGAGTAATGTCTTACTGTACAATGAAATGTAAATAACCACTGCCACTAAAGTGGAGGGAGTATACTTGCTCAGGATTAATATTCACATATTCTGATAGGTGAGTTTAAATAAATATTCCCTTTTATTTTACTGCAGAAACGTTGGATATGAATCAGGAGAAAAAAAAGTAGGTTCTGAAAACTTCTTGAAAATAAAATAGATTCCAGATTTGAATGCAGTCACTAGCTTGTAATTTAAATGGTAAATTCAACTCAATTCATTAGATAAAATTAAAATCAGTTTACTAGAGCGACGTATTTAATCTTACATCTCTGATTAGAATCTGCTTCTAAAGGAGACATTATTCAGCAGTGATACTGAGATAGCATTAAGTCTTATATGATATTACTACACTGAAAACTTTTCAATGGGCAAGGTTTGATATTCTGTGATTCAGCCTTTTTTTAAAAAGAAAAGAACAGTTATAGTTCATATTCTTTTTTACACTCTTCTGTTTAGAAAGAAACTAAAACACAACCCTTGTTAGAATGATCTGTGACTCCCCCATAATCTTTTGATATTCCCTTGATTTCTAATTGTGTTTTTCACATTTTTAGCAAAAGAAATATGAAAAAATTCAGAAATGTAACCTATATTATTATACTTTAATGCGATGTTCTATTTTTCCGTTTGTAGTTCTTGAAGTTTTTGTCTTACTTCATTAAACATTTAATAAATCACTGCCAGTTTTGTGACAGATTTTAACCATAACACAAACAGCAGGAGGTGTAAACTCAGTTCAGTTCGTATAGGCATATAATATCCATGTCGACATCATCATCCCCTCAAGGCATATTGGCAAAACGACCAATGGAAGCTAAGCTTTTTCCGACAAAGCTTCGAAAATAAAGTTTTCTTCTTTTATCTTACTACAAATCAATTGGAGCCCTTACAGCAAAATCCTATAAAGTAACTTCAAACACCACTTCTTAGTCTAAAAATTTGTATTATGGCTAAAACCCTTTGAAGTTTTATGACTGAAGTTTGGCGAAAAATGATTTAAGTGCTATCTGCTAGACATCAGAGTGTCAAAATCTCTCTCAGTTTTCTTGACACATAAACTGCTACCTAATGTATGTTTTTTAGGATTTTTTTTCTTGCTTTTAACCACCTAACCCAGTTAGCTTGATAAAAAAGTTATTTAACTGCAGTTTATCCCACTGAATTAATACCCTTTAAAGGTTCAGCAATCTATGTTATTTTACTTCTGTTTTAAAACTTCTGTGACAAGCCAGGTGGTGGTGGGGAGGGAGAAAACCCACCCACACCAAAAAAGCTGATTTGTATATTTTGTGCTGGTTTTAAAATGGGGCGGGGGGAACAATAAAAAAACCACACAAAACCAACCCATAGGTAAGTGACAAAAATAAAATCTTTACGGAACCTGCAGCCCAGCATGTCCTTGCCTGGTTTTTGGGAGACAGATGTTGGCAAGACAAATTCCAGAGAGTCTACAAAAGTAGAAGGGTGAGGAACTCCTTCCTAGGATATTTTCCAATAATGGGAGACTCTACGAAAAAACAGAAGCGTTGGCAATAATTCAGGTCACCAGGGTTCCATTACACCCCTTTTGAAATAAGCCGATGAAATAGATGTAATTTACATTCTTTTGAATACCTCAAATAGATACTGAAGAATGGTCTAAGGTTAACCATTTTTATTGATGTTTAGATTTCTGAATGCTACTCACAACACAATGGTGAGCCAGCTTCCTTCTGAGCATTACCCTCTCAGTGGGGCTCTTCTGAGCTGATCAGGCCTAGGCAGGAGCCCGAATCCAAAACAAAGACAGTGGGGCCCCCACCCCCACAAGGCTTTTCATATTGTTACCTCTTTTGACCCAAGCAGTTAGCTAACATTCAGGGTCTTTGGGGTTGTTTCCATTAGGAGAAGAAATTGATAGCAAGTCAGTATTTCTTTGATACAGTCCTGCTTATTTAGAAGTGTACATAAAGTCCTGTTTCCCTGAACACCGTAGGACTCAAAGAGGAGGCAGTTTCTTTACTCAGTTTTAAGCCTTTTTCTACCCAGCACACTACCCAAGACCCTTTCCCTTTTGGCTCTCTCTCAGAGCCATATTACCAGTGCAGCTCTTAATGGCTGCTTCTGGAGATTGCTTCCCCACAGACGCATACGCCTCCACTAACATATCCAGCCCTTGCATTTGGCCACCAGTGAAACCCCTCCACCTATATTGCTCAGCTTCTGACCAGCCTTGCCTGTGTTTTGGGTTCCAGCTCGTGCTCCAAAAAGGATCTGAACTGCTTCTTTAGCTTCCCTTCATTCAGGATAAATGTAGCATGCCGGTCAACAGCAATGAGGTTTCAATCTTCCTCCATCATAGCAATGCATTGGGCCAAATTCAGCCCTGTAAAAAAAAAAAAGTACAATTCCATATTGGTTTAATTGGAAGGTGACAAATACTTATTCTGACGTTGATTTTTGTCCTTTGTAGGCCCAATTCTTCAGGGTTCTGAGGAAGGGTTTAGGAGTATCTGGTGCTGACCACTGTTTTAGAGCCAAGATAGTAGATTAGATGGACCTCAGGTCAGATCCAAGATGTCAAATCCTATGTTCCTGGGGTTTGTAGGAACCATAAAGCTTGTTGGATGAGCTTGTGGGGGGCCTTACACTCAATCTGATGGCATTTGTGTGTGCGTGTCTTTAACACAATTTTTGAACACTGCATCCTATCAGCTCCAAAATTTCACAGAAGGTTCTAAGCAGCAGTGGGCAGAATGCTATTGATTTTGGTGAAATGTGGGGAAAAGAGGATCAAGGAGGGTCCTGGCACACCTTGCAACTAGTATCATAGAATCATAGAATATCAGGGTTGGAAGAGACCTCAGGAGGTCATCTAGTCCAACCCCCTGCTCAAAGCAGGACCGATCCCCAATTAAATCATCCCAGCCAGGGCTTTGTCAAGCCTGACCTTAAAAACTTCTAAGGAAGGAGATTCCACCACCTCCCTAGGTAACGCATTCCAGTGTTTCACCACCCTCCTAGTCAAAAAGTTTTTCCTAATATCCAACCTAAATCTCCCCCACTGCAACTTGAGACCATTACTCCTTGTTCTGTCATCTGCTACTACTGAGAACAGTCTAGAGCCATCCTCTTTGGAACCCCCTTTCAGGTAGTTGAAAGCAGCTATCAAATCCCCCCTCATTCTTCTCTTCCATAGACTAAACATCCTCAGTTCCCTCAGCCTCTCCTCATAACTCATGTGTTCCAGTCCCCTAATCATTTTTGTTGCCCTCCGCTGGACTCTTTCCAATTTTTCCACATCCTTCTTGTAGTGTGGGGCCCAAAACTGGACACAGTACACCAGATGAGGCCTCACCAGTGTCGAATAGAGGGGAACGATCATGTCCCTCGATCTGCTGGCAATGCCCCTACTTATACATCCCAAAATGCCATTGGCCTTCTTGGCAACAAGGGCACACTGTTGACTCATATTCTCGTCCACTGTGTCCCAGGTCCTTTTCTGCAGAACTGCTACCTAGCCATTCGGTCCCTAGTCTGTAGCGGTGCATTGGATTCTTCCGTCCTAAGTGCAGGACTCTGCACTTGTCCTTGTTGAACTTCATCAGATTTCTTTTGGCCCAATCCTCCAATTTGTCTAGGTCCCTCTGTCTCCTATCCCTACCCTCCAGCGTATTTACCTCTCCTCCCAGTTTAGTGTCATCTGCAAATTTGCTGAGGGTGCAATCCACACCATCCTCCAGATCATTTATGAAGATATTGAACAAAACCGGCCCCAGGACTGACCCTTGGGGCACTCCACTTGATACCGGCTGCCAACTAGAAATGGAGCCATTGATCACTAACCATTGAGCCCGACAATCTAGCCAGCTTTCTATCCACCTTATAGTCCATTCATCCAGCTCATACTTCTTTATCCAGCCCATATGTCTTTAACTTGCTGGCAAGAATACTGTGGGAGACCGTGTCAAAAGCTTTGCTAATAAGCAGACTCAGCAGCTTCGATCACCTTTACAATTGTCTATAGATCAAAAATCCAGTTCACAACAGCCCTTAACACAGTCTAGAAGAATATCCGCCATCAACTCTGCCCACCATTCCAATAGTTTAAAATATTGACACCTGGAATGCCATATCTACCAGAGTGGGGCGGGGCGGGGGGATGGGACTTGAGGATGGGGTGGGAATGGAGGGATCAAGAAGCCCCTTGTGTGTGCAAGAGTTTATCCTACAGCAGCAATAAAATGCCCCTCTCTTTGGTGTTCACTGCAAATGGCTTTCTCCAGATTTTTAAATGCACTCTTAATACCATCCCATTCACTTTCTAGTCCTAAACCATCATTTCCACAAACATTTGGTCAGCATAGCTGGTACTGTATGTCTTCTAGACAAGGAAGTCCCCTCTGAAGTACTTGCTCTCCCTCTAATCCACTTGGAAAGGCCATCATGGTAGTAACAAAGCACAGGCCTAGGAGCACTGGACAGTACTTAGGATATAATTGAGACTTCTCCCACATGGTAAACTTGTGTTACCACTCAGCCTCTAGGGCAGCCTGTTTAAAACTAGGCTTATTGCCAGTAGTTTATACTGAGACAAATGGTTTGCAAATAAATAAAAACTAATAGACCAAACGCTGAGCTCCTTTAATCACTCTTATGTCAGATGCCTGAGTAAGGACTTCAGAGTCTGGCCCGCTGAAAGCACAGCTTGTTTATATACACACAGATACAAACACAGTGACAAGATTTTTCTGCTCTACTTACTTTTTTATTTAAAAAATATCTGAAAAGCAGTTCAAGATATAATTTTCCCCTAAAAGGAAAATGCTGTTGCATTAGAAGAATTGCATCAAAGTGACGTGTGTAAAATTTGAATAAGATGGTTTGCATATGAAAATTAAGTGTGGGCAAGGAGCGCTGAGTCTTCTACAGAGACAGAATAGCTTAAAAAGTGACATCTTGCAAATTACAGCCTCACAAATTGTTATTCACACAGTCTGAGTGATTTGTTTTGATTGGCAAGTTAAATATCATTCATACCTTGGGGGTGGGGTTTCCATCATCATCTTGGTAACAGGTGAGTAGATTTTGTGCCTGGGCTGGTAAGTTTTTAGTACAATTTTGCATAGGTGATATAATATGCTGACAAATATTAATGCTGTTTAGGGACTATTCCATAGTTAACAGTTAATGAGGGCATTGAACAGAACTCCCACAACAGAGACTGCTGAAGTGGATCTGCTGTCTTTACTTCTTCCAGTGCTCTTGCTGCACCTCAAGGCATGCTGAGGGTTTAGCCATCTTATGCAGGCAAGAGGGAACCTGATTGTAGTGTACAAGAAGCTGAAGTATTGGTCCAAAAGACCAGAGAAAGTGAGCCACCATTTAGAGCCAGCAGTTTGGGAAAGACCTTGCTGAAGAGTGTGTATATAGTGTGGAAAGAGATCTTGCACTCATGCAGCGTACTCTGTCTGCTGCAAGTAGGCCATTGAATAAAAGCAGCAAACAGGGTGGGAACCCCAGACCACAATAAAGGGAAAGTTCCTGAAGGTCACAAAGCTGCTTGATAACCATTTAAATGGAGAACAAATCCAAATCCTCATCATTGCACCAACTGAATATCAAAATATAGCAACAGTTTCCTGTTTGATCTTAGGCAAAAGGACTCGACACCAATAGCAGTAAGTTACTAACCCCAGAAAATTTTGACATGTGATATGGACACAAATATATTTATGGAACCTATATGCACATCAGGGGTCTGTCTACACTAAATGATAAACTCAGGATTAGTAGACCTCAAGTTAGCATACCCTGGTTTTGTTAACTTAGGCTTGAGCATCTCTGCTCACTTGAATCCCCCGGTTAGGACTTGCTGAACCCTGGGTCCCAAACTGGGGGGGGGGGAATCCAGCATCTACACTGCATTATGTGGGCCCAAGTTGAACCACCTATATCCCAGATTTCCTAGTGCACTCCCAAAGTGTGGCTGCTCTACCTCTTTGTTTGTGGGGCAGTGTGGGAAAACTTGACTGTCCACCAAACTTGATTGCCCAGAGGACAAAGAAGGTTAGCCCATGGGATTGCAGAATACTTTTGGCGGACTCCCAGAACACAAGTTCAATTGGGCAGCATCTACACTGCAAAGTAATAAGGCATGAACCCTGGGTCCTACCTTGACTCAAGCTCAGACCCTCCAACCCCATGGGACCCTGGGTCATTGTGATTTGTGTGTAGACGGAAGATGGGGTTAGGCTTGAGCCAGAGTTCTAACGCTGGACTTACATAGCAACGTAGACATAACCAAGGTAATTCCTGAACAGTAACATTCATGTCAGAAGCCACCACTTAATATATGGACCAATGCCAAGACAATGCTTTAAAAATGTGCCTCCAATATTCATACCATTATACCTGGGGAAGCTTTAGAAGTGATCGTTGCTTTGTCATGACTACCAAACTGTGCCAAAAGCCACTACAGTCCACACAATCAAACTTCGGCTGTGTCAGTACTGGACTGCTTCCTAATAATTCAATATACACTTCATAAACTGATTCCATTTAATGAAGTACAAGGCTGAAATATGTACGATAAACCTCAGTCTGACAACACAATCAAGACTTCACACCATCCGTCACATCTATCTACATTTTAACTAATGTCACAGTCGTCACTTGCTAATGAGCTGCTGCATTGAGAAATGTTCTGGCTATCAGTCAGATAGCTATAATGAGGTAGAACAAATGCCAAGAGCCCCCCTTCAGAAGTTTCCTCTTATCAGAGAGAGTCTTTACTGTTCACTTATCTCAGTGCAGACCAAGACTTACTTCCCTCAGGTATCTTCAGCATTACAGGTGTAGTTACTCTGACATCTAGTCTGCATTTTAACTAGAGGTGGTTGGAAAATTTCTATCAATACTGAAGTATGAGGAGGAAGTGGAGGAATTTTTCCCTTCCATCAGCTTTAATTTTAACCAAACACAAATGAAGTGTTATATGTCCTAATGTGTATTTTCTTTATGTTTAAAAAACCATTTTCCAACAATTTGGTGATATTCCAAAACAGATCACCTTCATCTAGGACTCTGCTTTACGAAAAGTAGGGCAATTTTGTCTATTGGACAAATTAGCCCATATGCACACTCTCACATTTTAGGCAACACATACAGGAAGTTAGTGTAAACTACTTACACTTCCTGTAATCTCTTTATGGGAGCCAGAGGGACATAGTAATAACATCCTTAGTAATATCAGTGGAATAGAGGATGATGCTGATAAAAACAACAACAACAACAACAGTATGCCTTTCCCTTTCATTGTCTGTTCTGCTACTGTTCACTGGTGTGAGATGCCTAGGTATACTTGGTCCAGAGGTCCTGTTAGGTCCAGAACCAGAGCAGTTTGCTAAGAAGATACATCTCTAGCCATGTTGATTGGGGACATTTCCAAGCACAGTTGACTTTGGAGAGCTGGACATGGATGATCAGTGAGAAACTACAGCATCTGTCACTCTTGCTCACTAGCACTCCTTATTTTAGGTGCTTTTCATGCATTTCTAAAAGCAAATCAAGGGGTTCTGGATTGAGATTAACTGTCACCAACAACAACTTGGGATGTTGTTTACTATTTCTTTATATTTTCATCAAAGGAAAGTTTCCCCCCGTATGAAGGTTGTATCTTGTAACCTTTTCAGCTTCCCAGAGAATATTCCATACAAGGCTGAGATTAACTTTGTATTTGTACAAGACCATTGAATACCATGTTTATCATACCCAAGATTATAATTGATATCCAAGGACTTTCTCTTTTGCATGTCCATGATTTTACAATTGCTTTTCTTTATCTTAAACCAACATCTCTCAGTGGCAGGTTTCAGCATGTAATTATTCACTACTCATTTTATACTGCATAAGAAGGGTTATCGGGTTTAAATCTTTAAAACTAATGAGTCATTGGTTAGGATTTTTAAGACAATTGGTTTATAACATTGTTTAACTGACAAAGATATTTATGTATGAAATAGGAGTTGTATTTGTTATAAATACATCTGTTTGATAGGTGAGAATTGCTTTATGGAAGACATTCAGCTTTCTGTGTGCGTGAATACAGTGGACACCATGGTTAAGTCTATTTATATGCGATAAATCGACCCCCGAGCGCTCTCCCATCAACTCCTGTACTCCAGCGCCATGAAAGGCGCAGGTAGAGTCGACGGGAGAGCGGCAGCAGTCAACTCACTGTGGTGAAGACACCACAGTAAGTCAATCTAAGTACGTTGACTTCAGCTACGTTATTCACGTAACTGAAGTTGCTTAACTTAGATTGATCCCCCACTTCCCCTAGTGTAGACCAGGGCCAAGACTGGGGAAAGGTCTACAATAAAATTCTGCACAAGTAGCCAGAGAACAGCTTAGACCTGCCATTGAACCTTAATTTCCACACCAACATGTCTTTTCATAGGATACGGATGTTTTGCTTTTTTGAGATTAGAGTACCTCCTTTTGTGCAGTTTGCCCTGGTATGTAGAATGCACGTGCCCCAGGGAATGCAATGGAAGTGGCTCACCTCATGCATTGATGAAGACTGGAGTAGTTTAGTGAACAGGAGTACATGAACTTTAATAAGCAGCTTCTTAGGAGGACAATGTTACTGAAAACTTTGATATGTATGTACAGCATAAAGTAAATAAAGACATGATACTGTTCATCATTGTTACGAAAATTTACGTAAAATTAAGGCTAACAAATATATATATTTGCAACTGACTTTCATGAAGAAGTGAGGAAAAGCTCTCATTGTTTTGAGATTGCAAAGCATAAGAGGTCAAGATAATCTTTATACCTCTTGCCAAAAATGTTCGAGCAATACTTTCTACTACGTTTTATTTTGATGCAACCCTTTTACTCATGGGACTCCAAAACAGTACAGCAATTAATCGTGAGCTTCAGGTTAAGTGCTTCAGTGGGACTATTCATATGCTTAAAGTCAAGCACTTGCTTATTTTCTTTGCAGGATTTGGGCCTGGATAATGCGATGGCTGGAGGCTGAGATACCTTGTTTTAACAAGTGTCCACTGGTATCCAGCAAATGGAACAATCCTGCAGGCATGTCAAACTGCTGAGGGGAGACTAGATTGTTATGACATTCGATATTACTACCTCCATAAGACTGGTGATATGATAGAAGTCTAGGAAGCATTCCTGTTGTGGGCAATAGTTCTAAGATATCACAACATCCAGTGCAGCCAATGGCATCCAACATGCCATTTTTTCTGACATAGGTGGACTAAGTAGTTGAACAGATGTGTTACCATCAGTGTCCAATAAAGATTCACATTAATGACTATATACACACACATCATACAGCTCCAGTTATCACACTTTCTATTTTTCCACTATAGTGGACGTTGAAAACATGATCAATGTACAATATATAGAATAATACGGCTCCTGGATGTAATGGCAGGGTCACTTGGAAAATTAGAAGTCAGCCTGTGCCCCTGGGTTGAGTAGAGCTAACTGAGAAAAAAAATGTATGTGAAAAATTTCATCAAACAATATTTTAATGTCCTTCAAACATTTTTCATTGCAAATGCTTCAGGTTCTAGGGAGTCACAATCCTTCCTCAAGCCACCCAGTGCACAGGTGGAGTATGGAGGCTGCACTATGCTTTGGGGTGCCCTCAGCCTGCTCATTCTGCTCCTCATACCTCCTCAGCCCACTCTGGGGATTATGTGGGTGTAGCAAGTGGACAGAGGAAGCCCAAGCAGTGAGACTGCAATTGTGGTTGGCCTCTCTGTTGGACTAGCAAGGTGGGAAGAAGCTGCCTGTCCCCCTTCCCCTTCCTGCATGCGCATACAAGGGCCAATCATAAGCTGTCCCTTAATGTTCCCATCTCCAGCCGACCATCCTGCAAGAGCATTTGCAATCATACATTCATGATGCTGACACAGGTAGATATAAGTCAGCTCCCTTGTTCCTGTCTGGCTCCCTGTGCTATCAGGAGATTCATACTCAGGGAGGGTAGATGATGCTGTCATAGCTTCTCTCCCTCTGGGTTTTCCAATGGTGGTGTTGACTGGATTTTATACCTTGGCCAGAGGAACCAGTATGAGGTTCATCTCCCTACCCCGCGTCTATCAGCGGGTTTGTTTTACCCCAAGGAAAACTGATAAAGGGATAAGGTGCAAAACAAGGAACAGGTTTATTACAGGCAACAGTTAAAACAAATAGGTAAAACAAGGTAAGTAACATTGGTGAGTATAACAAGGTAAACACTGAAGGACTCCCAATTGTAACAGAAAAGGGACGAAATATAAACAGGCTTTGGCTGTAACAGGATAGATGGCTAGAAGTCCTGACCCAAGGCTAAACCCCAGATCAGGTTAGTGAAAGGAAAGATGTTGCTCCTTTTACCATCTCTTGCAGCTTTTGGTCAACGACTCACTCCACCACGGCTGGATGGACTCCAGATCCAGGTGACCCTGGCAGGTATTGGGAGCAGGACCTCAGGACAGGTAGATGACCACTCTGTTCTTCTCTCTTGTAGATCTCCCTCCCTGCATCGTCATGGGTGGATGTGAGTTGAAGACTGGAACAGCAGGTGACAAGCCGTTCGGCATGCAAGATAAGTTACCCTCCCAACAGCCCTAGTGTGGTGCTACCCATCATGCAGATAGCAGCACTAGCTATTGCCTAGAACAGCAGCACACTCTGCCTCCAAGATGGGCAGCCCCACCTGACTGGTGAACTGATCTTATGTACTGTCCCAGTTGCTGGACAGAGTCTCAGTCAGGTGACCTGCCAGTTTCCTGCCTTTGGATGGAAAAAGGCACCAAAACCAAAAGAGGTGGGGAAGAAGGGTACCCAACATCGATTCCAGGTTGTTGTTGGAAATCCAAGATGGCATATAGGGGCAAATGTGAGTCAGACAAAAATCTCTCTACAGTGGGTAAGATAAACAGCTCTATTTTACAGCCTGAGCTTCCTAAGAGTCCTACCAGCTGAGGAGATGCATTGATCAGTGCCTAGCTGGTTGGCTATGTTCCCTGCCAACGTAGTACCATGTCTTGCTCAGACTGTACTGTCTCACTTACAGCATCCCAACAGTATTGTTGCTAGGCTCCTACATGGAGGTTTTTATTAGCCCTAGTCAGCATAACCCTGGGCTAGGTCTCATATGAGGACTTTATTATCTGGAGCGCTGATTCAAGATGTTATCCCTAACTATATGCATAGGTGGAACATTATAAAATCCTTCCAGTTTTTTTACAGCATCAGTAACTGTATGGAAATACTACGGGTGTTATAAATGAAATACGCACACAGGGCTATCAGGATAATAGTCTCACCTGAGATTCATGAGCAAACCCTGAAATATTAAAAGCCCACCAGTGGGGGTATTGCTGATTTAAAGAGTAAAATATTGGTATGTAGGAAAGAGATTTAAAAAAATAAAATATTTCCTATTAGGGTAATAGTGTCCAATTAAATGTTTAAAGTAGAGCTAAAAAAGGCGTTTACACTGTAAACTGATTGGTTAATCATGTCCCTTTTACCATAAATAGTGCGATTGATGAGCAGATCCAATTTTGTTTTACTTTGAGAGAGCACACAACAGCAAGTTTTACCACAGCTATCTTATTTTAATGAACAATTAACCAACACTAGCACTCTTTCCATCTGTAATCCCATAGTAGGATCACTAATCTCCACCACTAGCAGCTAATGATGAAGGGCTCTTAAGCTTTACTTCTTATCTCAGCCAGTTCTTAATACTTGCATAAGTATGCTTTCTGAGAAGGGCGGCCCCCTACTGTTCCGCGACTTGAATACAAAAGACTGGTGAAATTTTTGAAGGGTTTTCTGTTCAATAACACTTCTATACTTATGTTTGCCTTCCTTCTACAACAAACACAAGTGATCAGCAGAGGACTCTCGGGGTCACTAAGGGCTCTGTGTTTCCATACTTGTTCTAATACTTATAAGAATGTATTCATGCCCTATTATATATATTCCCTGGCTGCCCAAGCAGAAGCTCTAAACTAAAAGCCAGAATAAAACAGTATTTACTTCAAGAACAAGTTTTGCCGCCTGTATTGAACAAAGGAAAGTTTGAAAATGACTGCCATTAAAAAAACATGTAGCATGAACTGAAATTTTCAAGCAAACTACACACAACATGTTCTAGCTTCTTTTTAACATTGTACCATGAACACAGTTTCTGTCTATTGTTATAGAAATAAATCTGCCATTCTGTCACAACTCCTCAGTAATACCAAATTCAAAGGGTATTAGTCCATCACTGGTGTAACTTTTGAAATCACTGGAGTTACACCGGGGATCGATGTTTTTTCAGAGGACAGAAGTATTTGTAATTGTGTAGAGCTATGAGTGGGCACAGGCAGGATTAATAGCATAACCTAGTCTGCTTCATGAACACTGCACAAGCGCTGATCTTTGCCTACAGATGAGGAGTGCTCAGTAATATTCAGGAGTAGAACTGAAAAGCCATCTGGAGCTCCCCTGTTCCAGGGCTGGTACCCTGGCATAAGTTAGAGCAGCATGAGGGCTGCACCAATTATGCCAGCTGCCAGGGACCCCAAGCTTCTATTGTAGTAGCCAGGATTACTGGGGCTATGTCCTTTCCCGCAGCCACACGCCTGCTGCAGAAAGAGGGTTGGTATGGGAAACATTGTGCTGCCTGCTGCTACTCCATTGGAAGGTGTTCCCTCACTGAGATGCTCCTCCCATAAAGCCCCTGAAGATTGAGGTTACTGTATTTTCTCCTAGAGGTTAGATGTAGATTTGTAACTGACCAAAGTTGAACAGGACTGAAACAAAACAGTAATTTTCGATAGGTTCTGTGCGTAAAAAGAAAAAAAAAATCTGCCTTGCACATATGGACCAGTGCTGCTCTTCACAAACATAGGGAGCGAATATAGGTCCTGCTAGTCCCGTCCATCTCATCACACCTGGGTGCACACAAACAGCACCTCTTGCAGCTGAGGACGAGAAGAGAAGCATTTGGGAAGGCAGAGATGTAGAGAGTATGCTTTTGTCATTGTGAAATTCAAATTCCAGTGAACGTTTGGCCTGAGAACAGCATAACTCTAAACAAGGGAGGTTTTTCCAAATTGTTTTTCCCTTTAAAAAGAAAGCCAAAGAAATTATCTGCAAAAAACTCTATCTTACAGCAGCAGAATGAGTACTGAGCTGGGTAAGTGTCTGGAAATTCAGGGTTAGCACTCCCACAGTAATATTAATCAGCCTCCTTGCGTTTATATTTCCAAAGCATCTTTTATTATATAGGCACACTGGACCATGCATATACTATTTGGCAAATACTGGGACAGGGACCTTTTTTGTGCTGTGTTTGTACCACAATGAGCCCCAGGCCCAGACTGGAGCTCCTGGGCACTATTGCAGTGCAAATAATAAATAATAATTGGGAAAAACTTCCCTTTTATAAAGTCACAGGGAGGTATAGGAAGCTTCACTTTTACATGGAAATGGTAAAAGTTAGCTCTCTTTCCTGTGAAAAGAAGTCTCCATAGCATCCCAGGTGCCTGTAAAGCTTAGCAGTGAGAGTGAGAGAAATGATTTAGCAGCTCACTTTGAAGTGCTCAAGCATCCACACATCACAGGAATTGCTCTATGGGCCATGGCACACAATAGCACCCGAGAAGTGACTGGGCAGCTTTGAAATTTAACTTCACTTTAAAAAAAAAGCTGAATTGGGAGTAATGTTGATGCTCCCCCATACAGCTTTTTTAAGTACAAACCATTTTTAAAGCAGCTCAAAGGTGGTGTGGGAGAACTGATGACAGAAGGAACGCAGGTTATGTATGGGGCCAACCCTGGCATCTCTGCTTATTCTGGTAAAATTCCCCTGAACTTCAGTGGGAGTTTTTCCCAAGTAAAGACAGATCAAAGACATCAGGAGTAAGTCCTCTGGCTGCTCATGCCATTTAAAGCCTCTAGTATTTATTTTTAAACAAATCATTAAAAGTTAGGAGGGAGAAAAGATTGTCACTCTTCTTTGCTCCTTTTGTACATTGATACAAGTATTCCCTTCTTTATGTGCATATTTAAAATCCTAGGTGTGACCTTCACTACAAAGATCCTACTTCTACAGACAGAGGATGAATCAGGAGATTGGTGTGGGGGAGGAGCTAAACTTGGGTTTTGGCTTGGCCCATAACAAAGGGCCTACTGTGGAGTCTGTACCAGAAGCCTGAGTTTTGGCTCAGGCCCACTCTATTTTATTTATTCTCACTTTCAAACACCTCAAATTTTTTGTTTTGAACCACTGCACTGGAATAGTGCACTGGGAGAGACACTGGATGGTCTATGAAGTTTCATACCAAAAATACTAGAAGTATTTTTCACCCACATGGCACCAAGCAACACTGGAAGTCTCACCCAAGAGATCTTTCATCCGATTTTTATTGAGAATTAGAAAGAAAACAAAGATCTGGCACTGTGAAGCATAGCACAGGAAGGACTCATCAGTCAGAGCTCTGTATCTCCCAGTCATTGGCACAACTGTGAACATAGATCTGTTTTCAGTGGCTGGAGTGGTAGTGTAGCAGTAGGGCTTCTATAGTAGGGCATCCAGTCAGCTCCGCTGAATTCCAAGGAACCAGTATAGTAAATGGCTAGTATGGATTACTATTTCTCATCAGTGTGGCTTAAGAGTCTGCAGATATTTTCAGCTGTCTGGCCAAGAGTGTGCATTTAATTTCAATTTTACACTGGACTGTACAGTTAGAGTTTCTTGCTCATATCACCATGTTACCTACTATAGCAAGGGAAACAGCAACATTTCCTGTGTCGTTTCTATGACTGTATATCATATGGTAAAGGTAAAGATAGATGCTAATTAACAATATTCTTTCCAAGTTACACGCATTAAAAGTTAAGTAAACAGTTTGCATGTGATAAAGTAGATCTAGTGCATCAAATTAACCAGGATGAAGCCAAAACCTGGTTCAAAATTCCCACCGCATAGATATCTGATATACTAAATAATCTGGGACCCATTCTTCTTCTGAATCACATATTCATTATCCAAATTGCCTATCCCCAACGTGATAATATAGTGTGGTGCAACATGCCCCAACAGGACACTGATTGACTCTGTGCCTACATATTACACACACAGTGTAAAGCAAATATCTCACTCTATTATCTGTTGTCTCTATGAGCCAACAGATTACATGTATCACTGAGTAGCTGAATAAGTTTTACACAGTTTGCTCATATCTATTTACACATATGCTGCAAAAGATACATTAACACCAAAGAACAAATGTAAAGAAAAAGAGAGTATACCTGCTGAATCCAGGCAACTGCCCGTGTGAAAAGCCAGAAGAAACAAACATCCATACTACTTAGAGAGATAAGGTAGGTGAGGTAATGTCTTTTATGGGACCAACTTCTGTCCAAGCTCTGGGTAGCTCAAAAGCTTGTCTTTCACCAGCAGATGTTGGTGGAAGATATTACCTCATCCATCTTGTCTTTTTAATGGACCAACACACCTACAACATAAGCTACATGCTTATTTTATAGTATCTGTAAATATGATGGGAGACTTCTGAAGTCTTATAGTAATAGAAAGTAGTCCCATAGCTCTGTGGAAGCCCCTAGGAACTATTGGGGGACTATATAGTTTCTTATTGGCTTACTCTATTGAGGAGATAATGACCTACGTAGTACATTTTAAATATCTCATGAAGTTGCAAAGTGCAGAATCAGTGTGACATACACTGGACACCTGATTCATTAATAACTACATAGATGTCTAGACAGGGCAGCTGCCTCCTGAGTGCCCCCTTGTGGCCAGAGGTCTGTCTGCACCCTACCTCTGTTCCCTTCTTCAGGTCCCCTCAATAACTCACTCAATCCAGAGGTAGTCTAAATATTCCCTTTATGGGATTCAATTTACTTAGTCCGCCAGGTCCCAACCCTCATTCAATGTCTCTCGCCCTTTAAGTAGGGAGTCCATAGCCTTGCTTCCCAAAGCTGGATCCTAATTCAACAGTCATTCCCAGGCTTTCCCTTGCTGGAGTTCAGCCTCCTGGTTCTGACTTCTCAACTCCCTTGGCGATCAGGTCTTCCCTGCAGGAGCCTCTTTCTCGCTCCCTGCAGTTTCCCAAGCTTCTTCCTTCTCTGTAGCTTCCTGTTGCCCTTGATAAGGGAATCCACTGTCCTCCATTATGCCCCATCAAGGCTATTAATGCAGCATAGTTGGGCTGGAGCAGTTCCTTCACTCATCAGAGCTGGTTGACTCCAGGCCTCCAACCTTTAAGAGATAAGCCATGGTGTCTCTTAATTTATAATACTTCAAACAGACGCATCCTCTGCATGAACAGACATTCCAAACCAACATGTTGCAATGGCAGCTGAATAGGGTTTTGGAACAACAGGCAAGTGATGCTCTAGCTTTTCATACTTGGTGACACACTGCAGTCATTGAAGTGACTTGCCCAAGGTCACACAGCAGGTCAGTTCAGAGGCAGAGCTGGGAATAAAAGCCTCGCTGATTGGCTAAGACAGATTTCACATCATTTTAAAGCTCTCCAGTTACATGAAAATATATTAGTAACCTGCATCTAATACGACTCCTGTATTCATAACACAGGAGTCATTCAGCAGATGTTGAGAAACCAGTGCAAGTACAGCAGGACAAATTCTGGTTTTTGGCACTGCTGCAGCTCACCTCCAGGTGGATTTTGCACTACTGGCTTTGATTAAGCCAGCAAAAAAATGTAGTCTATCATGCCTCACAAATGTAAGCTGATCAGGCCAGGCAGACCTAGGAAGTGGGGTTGGCAATTCAGTAGCAGTCTTTCCTCTGAGTCTGTATTGAAGCAATACCCCAGTATGTAGCTAGGAAGCACTATGCTGATGAGACTTAAACCAAACCTCCTGTCCATTTTTTTTGCCATTAAATATGGCACTTGGCACTTCTTGTAGAGTAAGGCTGTTAACCCTCATACCATGACTCAATCCCAATTCAGATAACAGCATTCTGCCTACCCAAAATTTCCTCTACAGTTTCAGTCAATAAAGGCATACTCTACTTCCTATTTTAAACTAAACTATTGCTGTGAGCTAGTAAACTGCGGGTTCATTTCACAACATTTTGTTGTTGGATGAAGTGTTTCCTGTGTAGTGGATACACATCTGTTAAGTCTGTAGTTTGTAAAGAGCTCTGAGATCCTTCAGGATCTAAGGAGCTCGATAAACATTTGACACCATTATCGTACAACACTGTGCATCCAGTACTGCATACCAATACATTCTGACAAGCTTCGAAGGGGGTTTGGAGAGCTTCATTGCTGCAATCTCATGCTAGTGTTGCAAATGTCTTCTAGATCTTGAGGCTGACACAGTGAATCAACCTAATTTGTTCACATGGCTCTGGAATGCAGGCCAATCACCCTCAAATAATGGCAGCTATGTAATGTCATTTCCAAAAGTATTACTACCATCATCTAGGGAAACTAACATACGGAATGTGCTGGGTTAAAAAGGTCTGGGTATTAAACTGATGGGGCTCCAACTGCCCCTTCTTTACAGCTAAGGATTCCTGAGTTTTTGGCTCATAATCAGAAGCTAAATGACCCATTTTTTCCTATTTAAATACACCGTATTTACAGGGGGAGCACCTGTGTTCATAGGAATATGGAACAAATCACAGAATTAGAGCATCTACAAAATCCTAGCATTTCCAATCCTGAAAATGGAATTTGACTATTTCATTCACCATAAATTGATGCCCCTGTGTATTTCTACAGATTGAGTTTGCTGATAAACAAAATAGACTTTCTTCAATAATGTACAGATCTGATGGACATCAAGGTAACTTAACACCAGGGTTTTGACCTTTCTTATGCTGAATCTCTATACATTTGAAAACAAATTGTTTATTTTGCTTTGCTTTTACCCACTTTAATTTATTTACCCTTGCACCACTTGAGTATGAGCTTTTAGTTTTTATGTAAAAAAATACTTTTATAGATTGTATTTTGTCAATTTTGTCCTAAAATTTAGGTTTTGTGAAAACTAGCTTTTACAAAACCTACGGTCAGTAAAAATGTTTTAATTTCTTTATTTCAATGGAAACGGTCTTTTTAAAAACAAAGAAAAAAAGTCTTGTGTCACGTTTGTATCCCCTATATTGCAGCATTGTACTAGTGCTTGAGACACATTAGAAACTGACAATGAACCAAGTGTACCTGACTAGTCTTATTTAATTTTTCAAGATGGAAGAAATGTAAAAAAGGAAACAAATACCATAAATATTTAAAAGTAAATCAGATTTTTTTAAAAAAAAGAATTTCAGTTCTAATATCTGATGTGTTATGTGTAGGGCTGGTTGGAAATTTTCCATCAAAACAGTTTTTTGACAAAAAATTGCATTTTCAATTAAGTGACTTTTTCAGCAAGAGTGTCTGCTTTGTGCAGGCCATTTTGATTTTTCATTACATAACTGAATGGCCATAAACCAAAAAAATGTTGATTCTCAAATGCTGCTGCACTTTCTCATAGGAGTTGAGTTTGGTTGGCTCATGCTCCCATTCTCCCCTATGGACCGAGCGCCCCAGCTGAACTTCATCTCCCATGATCTGCTGTGGTCAGGAAACTGTTGTAATGCATGACCTCCCCACACAAAGAGTGCTTCTTGGGAGATGTAGTCTGATCAGGGAACCTGGCCTACTGAGAATCGGAGCATGAGACACCTAAACTACAACTCCCATGAGGCACTACAGTGGCATTTCAGATTTAGTTTTTTCATCAAGAAAAAAAAGATTGATGAGAACTTTTCTTTCATTTTCATCAAAATTTTCAGCAGGAAAAAAACTTAAATTTTCTGACCACCTCTATTTATTTGTAAAATAGATTCAGATATGATTTTAAAAATGTGACTTCAATGGAGATATGCCACTTAAATGGAGATATGCCACTTAATACAAGCTGAGGATCTGGCCCCATGATTTTTAAGTTGACAATGGTAAAATGTTTTAATATATAATCATCCATGACCAATGTTTTCCACAGTCTAGTCAGTCATTCTCAGAAAATAATGCTTAATCTTTTTAGCGTAGCCATAGTAACAAAATCAAGGGTTCCAATAATTAACAAACGCACAACCATAAGTTCTCCTGGGAAGACCAAAGTCTGACAGTTGGTTCTCCATGAGGACCAGGACTAGTAATCTACAGATCTTTCTCATCTGTCCACAGATCTCTCTTTCAGATAGCTCTTAATTATCAAATTTCCCCAAGCTGTCTCTACTGCCCACACTTTCCCCACCAATCTCTTTTCTCCATCAGTTCCCCCGGCTCTCTCCTTCCTCCCCCTTGCAAAAAGTTTCCTTGAAAAGCCTCCTCTGCCTACTCCCTGTCTCTCTGCCTCCTCTTCTGTCTGGCACAGAGTATGCCTTTCCTAACCCTGTTGCCTGGTGCTGTGTTCTCTACATTGGGCTCAGCATCTGCCCTTTTCTATTCCATGCACTTTCCTCATCCTCCTGGTCCCTCTGCCCCCAGCTGACACACAGTACTCATCAAGGTAGGTTGGAGTGGTGGCAGTTTCAAACAGCCCTGCCTGCACCCAGATATTCGTTTACAGCCCTTTGCGGAGACAGAAACGTGTACCCACATCCGATCCACGATCCGCAAAAATGATATACACAGCTATCCGCATTTTGCAGGTCTCCAAACAGCACCACAGGTCACCACACAGCAGTGACCAGTGGCACCAGGGACATGGGGGGGGGCATGGAGGGGCTCACCCGTCCACTTTTCACAGGGGTGGACCCCTCCCTCTTCCCCTCTTCTTTCACCCACCGAGGCCCGAACCCCCACCCACAGCCAGGCCAGCGTGGAGCCCAGCTGGGGAGCCCAAGCAGCTGTGGGGAGCCATGGGGGACCCTCCACCTGCCTGTGATGTGGGGTGGGGGCTGAGAGAAATCCCCTGCTGCGTGCCCACCCACCAGGCTCCCTGCTCGGCCAAGGGCAGGTGGAGGGTCTGTGACTCTGTGCTGGCTCCCCACAGCTGCTCTCATGGCTCTCCCTGACCCGGCTCTGACAGGGAGCGGGGTGTGCCTTGGAGCCTCAGCTGAGCCATGGTAAGAGCTAGGCAGGCAGCTGTAAGGAACCGCGGCACAGACCCTCCACCTGCTCTGGGTGGTCAGCCTGGGGACAGGGACTGGTCTGGGGGCTGCTCAGGCCCCCTGCCCAGGGCAGGTGGAGGGTCCGTGCCGTGGTTCCTCACAGCTGCCCGCCCGGCTCTTACCGTGGCTGGGCTAAGGCTCTGAGGGCCCCCCCCTTCACCCTGGCCGGAGACAGGTCGGGGAGAGCCACGCGGGCAGCTGTGGGGAGCCTGGGTCCCTCCACTGGCTCTGGTGAGTCTGTGCTACAGCTACAGAACCACCCTGCCCGGCTACAAAATTTGCATCTGCATCCAAGCTTCTATCCACAAAAATGGCCCACGGATATAAAGCAGATATCCACGGATTTGCAGGGCTCTATATATGTTTATCCAGCGTAACTGCTCTGCGTTTCTTAGAGTGAGGTCTGTGTGTGGCCTTGTGGAAAAGTTATTTTAAACTGATTGTCATGCAAAAGTTAAGAGGTTAACAGCTGTATTCCACCATATAGAAATTACATGGCAATACTGCAAAAACTTGTTGTTATTAATATGATTATATTAATCTGAGAGGCAGCCATCATTTATTTTAGGATTTAAAACAAAATACATATTACGAATAATGTAGCACAATACAGCTAATCCTAATGGAAGGACATAATAGCTGTCTGAATATATGTGACGGAACATTATACCAGCTAAGTAATTCAGTCTTTTCAGCAGAAAAATTGTTCAGGTGACAATTAAATGGTAGATTAAGACAGCCAAAGGATTGGGAAATGCTCTATTGAAGCAAATTAGAGGATTCTGGCTGCTCTAAGATGGCGAACTATATTTTGTTTGTGGAGAAGAGTTGAATTAAAGCTGGTAGAGTTTTCATTGCAAGCCTTGTCTGCCTTTCTGCAACAAATCCTGCAAATTCGTGCTAACGGAAGATGGTGTTATAACAGTCTTTTGTGCATCCTGATTGAACATTCAGCTACATAACCCTCACTGAACTGTTTATCTTATGTACTTATTTAACTAACATTCAAACTGACAAGTCTCCTATTTCTGGGCTTTCTTTTTATACTTTAATGTATGCCTTATCAGATGAAACTCAGATACTACCAAACTTTGCATGTTTTTGATTTTGCACATAGACTGGAATTCTGCCCTTCAGTTTATGTCCTCAGTCATTCAATTTTTCAAGATCTTTGAACAAGACTTCAAACCCTGCAAAAATACAACCCAAACACAGACTTGCTTCTCTGTCTGTACAAATACGTAAAAGAAACTAGTGTGTCAAATTTCAATGTACGCAAGCCTAATTGAAGCTTTAACTACATTCTGAACAAGAGGCAACCAGTGCTCTGCTTTATTCAAAGGCAGGAAGACATTCAGGAATACAGCTACTCGAATTATTCATTACGAATAAATTATCCAATTAATTTATGAAAAATTTCAGTTCCTTAATTATTCACAGATTGCTCCTCATGTCTGTGAATATATTCATTGGCCTGGATCCTGCTGAGACTTATGTATACATTTAGCTTTACATATTTCATGTTGAACTCAAACGATCTACTCACAGCACCTACAGGTAAGCATATGTGTAGGGCTATATTTCAACCTATGGACTTTTTGTAAATTGTTTGTTTCCCCTGTTGGCTATTCTCAGCATAAGATTGTTTGCATGGCTCCTGTAATACTGGTTCTGTTTCCAGTTGGATGACTGACAGTTCTCAAAACAGGAGAATACTGAATGATGAAGATCAGTTAATTAATATTCCTGTTCATGCTCAAATATTCTTGTTTGCCTGAAAATACAGGTATTTGTGCAACAACCATCATTCCCTGAACAGATGGGCCAACAAAAAGTCAGATGTGTGAAAATTCACGAACTGTGAATAAAAAAGGCCAGGAATATGTCTGAACCAATAGAGTTAGAATCCATGTTTGTGAATGCTGTTTGGCTGTATTCTATTCAGGAAGATGTGTGTTCCCAACAGAGCATGTCTGAGCAGCCTCAGTACATTGAAAAGCACTAAGGAGGTGTGCTTTCCTCAGCCCGCTGTGAAACAAAATCCACATTTTGTGTGCAGTCTAAAATTTTTCCTCTTTCCCTTCCCTTGTTTCTAGTTCTTATATTTTCTTCACTCTCTTACTGTTCTCTATTCCCCGTGTCACCATATTTCTGTGTTTATTTATTTATCTTTCTTGTATTGTTTTCTCCCCAGACATTTCCCAGACCACTATCTCTCCATTCTTTTTCTTGTATTATGCACTTTGGTTTAGTCTATTTTTTCTCTCTCTTGATTCATACTTCCCATTTAGTTCATTTTTCCTTCTATTCCCATCCTGCCTTATTTTAGCAAGATTAAAGTCTTCCTCATCACCTTCAAATCTCTTTACAACTCCATCCTGTTTATCTAAGTCTCTCTTCTCTTTTTTCCAGACCCTTCCTTGCATTCTGCAGTTCTCTGTATCCTAATTGTTCATTCATTACTTCTCACCTTCTCTTTACCTTCTGCTACTTTGACTTATATCCCCTCTCTCTCCTCCTTTCCTCGTCCTCATCTCTGTCTTTGTTTTTTTCTCTCCCTCTCAAGTTTCTTTCACTTCCCTCTTCTCTTTCTGTTCCTTTTTATTGCCTTTCCCACTTTCCGGCTTCTGCGTGAGACGGGAAGCATTGTGGTAATAGGTTTCAGAGTAACAGCCGTGTTAGTCTGTATTCGCAAAAAGAAAAGGAGTACTTGTGGCACCTTAGAGACTAACCAATTTATTGATTATCATGCACATTGTAGGGAGAGTGGTCACTTTGGATGAGCTATTACCAGCAGGATAGTGAGTTTGTGTGTGTGTTTTTTGGAGGGGGGTGAGGGGGTGAGAGAACCTGGATTTGTGCAGGAAATGGCCCAACTTGATTATCATGCACATTGTGTAGAGAGTTGTCACTTTGGATGGGCTATTACCAGCAGGAGAGTGAATTTGTGTGTGGGGGGGTGGAGGGTGAGAAAACCTGGATTTATGCTGAAAATGGCCCAACCTGATGATCACTTTAGATAAGCTATTACCAGCAGGACAGTGGGGTGGGAGGAGGTATTGTTTCATATTCTCTGTGTGTATATAAAGTCTGCTGCAGTTTCCACGGTATGCATCCGATGAAGTGAGCTGTAGCTCACGAAAGCTCATGCTCACATAAATTGGTTAGTCTCTAAGGTGCCACAAGTACTCCTTTTCTTATTGTGGTAATAGCTTGTTTCTGAGATATTTCAATTAAATTACCAGTAAAAGACACCTTGGAAACCAGACTATGGTGTTTAGTCAGGGCCTGCATCCTAGGAACTTCATGGCATGAAGTGGGGAGGATCTGATTCACACATCTCTGCTTCATATAGGCTGGCAGTGGTGGGGGACAAATTTTATGCTCTGTTAGTTATCTTTGAAATGCTCTTCAGCAACTGTTGAATAGATAAATGCCTCTGAAAATCACCTGGGCGAGTGGGCAACAACCAGACAATATTCCACCTTTGTACGCTAAACTAATGCTTAAAATGCATTAAATATGTCTGTTGATTTCATAGAACTATCTACATTATTTTTATTTTGTGTTGTTTCTGAATTTATCCATCTATACAGTAGTACACTCCAGTGGTGCAGATTCTGAGACACGCTATGGCACCTTCAGACCACTTTGGTGCCGCAAATGGACCAGACAACTGGCTTACCTGGCACCAAAGTTCTGTGATCCCCCTACGTCTGCCCCAGGAGTGGGGACATGGTCAGGGAAAAGGAGGGAGAGTGCCACTCACTTCCGCACTTCCCCACTTCCACAGACAGGATACAACTTGCAGCCTACCTAAAGGAAGAACTGAAGTGAGTGGCACTCTGACCATACCTCCTTTTCTTACTCATGCAGGCCTGCCATCCATCCAGTAGAGGGCAGTGGTGCAGGTAAATGCAGTACATTGTGTTATTTGGTTTTTGAACCCGGACAGGTAAGGCTGAATTGTACTGTCCCAAGAGTGACTTTGGCTCTGATTATTCTTTTGGAAAATAACTATTGCTGCTCAGTGCATCTCTCAAGGTCTATCTTGATTTCATGAATGAGAAACTAGTCTCCCTGTACGTAAAGAAGGCTGGGGAAAATCCAAACTAGAGAATACTCAGTGTTAAAAATGGAAGGCCTTCCTAGAACTCTGAGTATGGTTTGTATTTTCCACTTAAATATGCATACATGTGGCTTCCCTAAACATTCTTTGAATAGGTTATTTTGCCGATGCTGGGTAGAAACCCAGCTATCCCGTGCTCTATTATTTTAACCCAGATAAAATAACTTTAATGGCGTTCAAGAGATCTATGCTTTGTTTTTCCTTATTGTCCTTGCCTCCCTTACATGAATCTTTACTCTTCTTCTAATGTACTTTTGGGTGGCTTGAATGTTCATCATTTCTGACCCTTTAAAATGCACCTTATTATGATCTGCTTCTGAAGGGAGAAAATAATTAGGTTTTTTTAGCTTGTTTATAATGAGCTCTTTCAGAGGCCTGTTTCAGTTTCTCGGCAGGTTCAGCTATTTGTACCTCAGTTAACACTCTTTCAGATATAATCAAATATTGCAATAAATCTCCTGTAAATAAGACATAATTAAATGTAGCAATTTTCTTCAATGTTTTAAAGAATTATGTAAATCCAGGACTAGGTATTTGTGCTCAATAATGTCTTACTGTGCTTCAACTTACCTGCTGTCCAGCAACTACTGCTTCACTTAAAATCAGCATAAACAACTGCAGATCACTTACATTTTGGTCTGAAAGACACAATCAAAGGTAATATGATCTCAGATAGCTGATATAATACAACATAGTTACAACACAAAGGGGAACACACTTATTTTATGTATCTGATACCTGACAACAATTTAGATATAGTGAGTATTTGATTCAATTTTTTGTGTCAGATGGTGGTGGAGCAGACAATAAGGTGTCCACAGTGCTTACAAACGGGCAAACGCTACAGTTCACTGACTAGGCAAATTAATTTTAGGTAGCTCAGGACCCATCTGCTTGCATTAGGTGGGGGCATATTTTTAAACTGGATATAAATGACTTTTTTTTCCCCTTTTATGAAAAGCCGACACGGTTGCTATTACAGCTACCAAACAATTTGAAACCATAAATTTACACTCAGCATAGCATCATCTACTGAACCATAGGATCCTGTGCCCAATGCAGCATGGGAGAGGAGATACAAAAGTGGCTTTATGCCTTCTGTCCCCACTCGTGAGGCTGGTTGGGAGCCAATATGGCCATAGAAGCAAGTTTCCCTTGGCTGCAGTGGGGATGCAGAGGTCTGGGGGAAGAGAAGAGGCCTTGCACAAGTTATACACCACTGGCAATTCTCAGGGAGCCAGTTACATGAGCGAAACAGCCAGAGAGGAGTCAAGAATCTGGCCTTTCATATTTATGGCAGACCAGACTGTGGCAAGCACAGTACATATGCACCCACCAAAAGACCATAGGCATAGCAGACTGTAGTTGGGCACAGGCTGCTCCCCGCAGAAACTAAGAGGCAGCAGCTACCCAGCCATCTTAGTATCAAAGGCCAGGTACACACTAGACACTGTTCTTGACATAGAAGTGTCAGTTAGGGAAGTGATTTTTTTCCTGGTGTTTCTATACCAGCAAAAGCTCTAGTGTAGATGCAGTTATAAGGGCACATAAGTGCTTTTGCTCACATCGCTTATTTTGCTCTCCAAACCAATATAATATTGACTGGCATAAGCTGTGTCTACATTAGGAGGGTTCGCTGGTACATCTATACCATTATAGCTAGCCCTGCAAATCCTTTTTAGTTTAGTGATATTGGTAGCAACAAACGATAATGTCTTCATTCTGCCTGGCTCCTGCCTGCACGCTCTGTGTGGAGAAGAGGTTCCCTGCAGACAGATAAAGCCAGAATTTTGCTTTATAAAGAGAGAACTATTGAGGGGTTCCCATTCAAGCCCTATGGTGGGTGCATTCAGACACTAGAAACCTTGATCTTTTCCTCAGACAAAACACATGTACAATGCTGTATGTTGATGTCGCTTTATATTTGCATTAAGATAAGACCTAGGTGCTGCAGTCTGGCATCAGGGCCCCATTGTACTATAATGACAAGAATATCAACACAGAGATTGTTGCATTATTTTTTAAACTTTTCTTTATTAGATTTCCGGCTACACCGAATTTGTTTGCTTTCAGAGGCTATCACACATAATATAGACTTAGACTGTAAGGCCAGAAGGGACCATCATGATCATCTAGTCTGATCTGCACATTGCTGGCTACAAAACCTCATGCACCCACTCCTGTAATAGACCTCTAACCTCTGGCTGAGTTACTGAAGTCCTCAAATCATGAGTTAAAGACTTCAAGTTACAGACAATCCTCCATTTACACTGTTTAAACCTGCAAATGACCTGTGCCCCATGCTGCAGAGGAAGGCAAAAAAAACAAAACAAAACCCCAAGAGTCATTAATATGCGGAGGGGGGAGGGTTCAACATTAGTCACACAACAGCCATGACATTACACAATTGAGTTATATTTGTGCGTGGGCAGAGTCCATATCCTCCCTTTAGTTCCAAAAATGAATCCTCCTGACGTTTATAGACATGCATATGTAGCAGAGATTTTACATGCTGAGGCCTGTCTTCGGTAACAAAATTGGCAACAGTATGACTACGTCGATGTTGTTATACCAGTGCAGCCTACTGTCAATGATGTAAATTATTAGAGTGAGCCACACTGGCGGAAGCTCCACTTTATGCCGAGGCAAATGTGTGGACATTGGGGATTTGCACCAGCATAAATTAAATATGTGTAGTTACGCTACCGGAATTCTTTCTAGGCCTCCTTTGCCTAGAAAGTTTTACTCTGCTATTATTCCATGGAGGATTTGATTTACACTAGAGTGAGAGGAGAAGCAGAGAATAGGGTGAAATCTCTTCCATGATATTTTTGGTTGAAAGAAAAAGCAAATGACTCAATAAAACTCCAAAATATAGGTCTGCACAGCTTAAAAAGGAACAGTATTCATTTTCCCTGCTTTTAGCTCCGTTTCCAGGTGATGTGGTTTTGACATTGTAAGTCAAATATAAATCAAATTTTGCAGTCAACTATGCATCTATTAACATGGTTATTCAGACATATGCCTTCTGAAACTATAGGATTAGAGAGCACAGTGGTAAAAAAGCCCCATGCCTTGTCTACCTGAGCATTCCTACTGTTGTTGCTGGGGCAGCTGCACACAGTGCTGGACTGCAGCTACAAAATTTGCTCGTATAGACAAGATCTGATAGTGAGATTTAGTATATTTTCAGTCCGCTATGAGTTGGTTTCTCTGTGCTAATCTTCTTGAAATACAGCAATTATCACCACCAATTAGGTGGTGCTACCTTCCAAAGGGATCTTCATCCGTCCCCCTCAGCAGTGGATGAACTGGGGAGGAGAAAAGATTTAGTCACTCCATCTATGGGGGAGGAGCATCTTTGTGGCTCCTGGTCTTGCTGCTACTGCTCCCAGCAGGCATGAAGGGCAGCTGATCTGGTTCAGCTGTTAGAAGAGCTGCCATTGTCCCCTGTAAATACAGAAAGTATTTTGCCAACACTTCCTGGGTGAAGAGGGGACTCCCTTTTTCTCCTGCTACAGTAATATCCCACTTCCAGGGAGCTTTTCGCATCGAAAATAAACAATTCTCTATAAGACGGTTCCACTGCAATTGTAAAATATTTTGTGAATTATTATTTAAATCGACCCATGTTTTGAGTCTAAAATGCACGTAGTCCTTAAAAATCACTAGTTGGTCCCAAACTCCATGCACTCAAAAAGTCTTCACCCTAATCCAAACTATTCATCCCAACCCTTCTGCTGCCATCAATAGATTTAAGATGTTTTTTAATGCCTTCCTTGAACTTGCCTTGTCTCCTGTCAGCCAGCCAGAAGTGTTTCTTATCAGGAATAAAATTCAAAGAGCCTGCCCTGCAGCAATCCCATAGTGCACTTCTTTGTCAGAATCCTAATGACGACTTATATATACACATAAGAGACAATCTCCAGCTGTAAAACTGAAAAGCTTCTGGGGGTCTATACAGTTCTCTGACCCCAGACCTATTTTTATAGTTTGATCTTGGGGATGGTGCCTCCCAACTTTCAGAATCCTCCAGTTATCCCTGCAGTAACAAAGCACTAGCTTAACCAGTAGTAGCATGACTTAAAACAGGGCACTCAGGATCAAAGTGGGTAACAAACTCGAGCATTAGCCACTGTATCAGCCCTATAGATAGTCACATTAAACTGTATCATGAATATGGTTAAGTTTCTATGCTAAAACTAAACATCCAGGGCTTCACAGATCATACTTTCAAATAGCCATTTCAAGTGAAGCATGTTTGAAAGGATGTTTGATTTATAATGTTAAAAAGACATTAGCTGTGGAAAGGCACTGAATAAAACCAAACACAGATAAAGTTAATACAGTTGGGTGTTAGTAAGCTATGTAGAGCAAAATTTTGGATTTTTCTTGAGTTATGTTCTTTTACTTTTATCTAGAATGATTACAGAAGAGATTTTACCCTATTGATTTAGAAAAAATAAGGAAATAAAGAGATGGGAGGAGGTGGGGGAGAGAAAGAGAGAAACCACTGATGAGTCTGGATTAAGAAAAAACATAGCAAGGATAAGATTCTGTCAATGAACCGACACTTCATTTTCCTTCCATTGTCTGATTACCAGAAAAGTAGTATACTAGCAACAGGGATGATCACATGAAGGCGGGAAAACACAACCATCAGGCTTCAAGGACAAAGCCTATTCTTACATTGCCATTCCTTTAAATCCAGACATTAGAGCAAAAGGAATGAGAAAAAAGCAGCTCACTCATGGATAGCTTACTGAGGATACTGCAAAAGATTATGCTAATCTTTAGTTCATTGTCCTCTGCAAAATGTTTTCATACCATGCCTTTTATCTGTGGAAGAAGGGATGCCCAACCTCTCAACTCTGTGACAGTGAGCACTTTCTGTGTGGTTTCTGCGTAATTAACACCAGCACTAGATCTTTTTATTTTTTCTACTCAAGCTTATGGCCTTTTCAGGGTACCCACGGGGGAGCGTCCCTCACCCTTTGCTTGTGGCCTAAATGACGGTCACAGCTTATCCTTAGATACATATACCATCTGTTAATAGCAGAAGGATCAAAAACTTTTTGCTAACTTGTACTGTTTCAAGGAATGTAACTTGGCAGCATAAACACATCAAACTGGATTTCTAAGAGTTTAATTTTGAGTTAGGAATTATATCATTTGCAGTTGCATTTGTTGTCCAGATGGTGTTAACACACAAAAACATGTTAAGAGTCTAGCTGGGATATAGCTTGAATTGGATAAAATTCAGAGTTGAAGCTGAAATCCATCCTTAACTTTATCGAGGAATTGCAACACGCCTGAGACACCTCTTGTCTGGATACCTTGGCAATATACTATATACCACGACAGGCACTGGGGTTGCAATTTCATCCTGAAGTGAATTTCCTACCTTTTGTTTGCTAAAGTCAAACTCTGATGGATATATTCTCTACATATGATTGTGGGAGTTTCACCCATTAGTGAAAAGGGAGTTACTTATTATAAACTTCAAAGAGAGAATATGCCTTTTTAAAGGACTTAATGCTATTTTTAGTGTGTGGATTTCCTGAATTTCCTTTATTTTGTGTTTTTCAAAAGTAGTCAGAGAGACAGAAAAAAATATCCTGGATGAAATCCCGGCTGTATTGAGGACAATTGACTTGAATGGGGCCAGGATTTCACACCTGGCATTAGCAAATATAAGAATGTCCTTACTTTGGTTTCACTGGCTTCAGAGAAGGAGCTTGAACGTTACATTTCATCTCAAACACTAAGGCCAACATTTTCCAAAGTGAACATTTATTTTAGGTGCCTAGCTTGAGATAACTTGGGCAGTCAGAAGTGCTGAGGGACCACAACTACAAACAAAGTCAGTGAGAGCTGCTGGTGCTCAGCACCCTCAGGAAATCAGACCCTCAAGTTGGGCACCAAAAACCAAATCACCCAATTTCAAAGGCTACGAAAATGTTGTCTTAAGTAAAGTCCTAACGTGCAGATTATTGAACTGAACAAGTAGAGTACTTCATTGTTAATATTTATTTTTACCAGCTTTATTGAATGCATATTTTTGATCTAATAAATTATTCAAATTGGAATTTGTTGTTCTTGTAAATAAGTATTCAGGGAGTGATTTTCCTAATTGATTTTGAACCCACTGTCTAGCAGACCTTCTCAACCACCTTAGGCCATGACAATGCTTTGGTGTCAGAGAAGACTCATACGCCCCGTCAATTATAAAAAGCATGCAGAAGGAGAGCACTAGCTCATGGGCTCACCACACTGCTGCATCATTCACATGGGGAAGTGGAGCTAGCAGCCTAGCAGAATGGTCAGGGACATGGCAGTCAGTTTTACAAAAAGACCAAGATCCTCATGGACGGATTTTGGCCAGTCTACATTGTCCCCCAAGCATTGTGAAGCACCAGTAGTAAAGATTTTGTCCCTGGTATCTTGACATAAGCTGGAACCCTACCAGCCACAAAAGCAAACAATGGTGGTGCAGTTATAGCTGCTCAGTGAAATCAGAACTAAGGCTGCCCTGGGAAGGGACCAGGCTCCACAGAGTGGCTGTTCCCTATACATCTCCTCCCTTCTGGCCATGACCACAGACCTATGGAGCTGATGATGTGGCTCTGGAAGAGTCAGAAGTGACTATGTTGTGTGGGAATGTTACAATGTAGCCTTTACTTCCTGGCTCTTTGCCCTTTTCTACTTCGGATTGATTCACTCTTTCCACCTCAGCAGAAGACAGAATATGCTGAGATAGTATTAGTGAGCTGCACGATAGATGGTAATGGCCATTATGGTTTATTGTGTCACTGCCAGACTCTCACATGTACATCACACTGATACACTAATAACTTTTTTTATACAGTACATGCCATGATCCCTTTTCTAAACAAAACCCCCTGCGGACCCAGATGTCTAAAACTGCACCTGTCCTGTGGGAATTTTCTGCTCTGTAGAGTTAATTCCACTGAGTAACATCACATTCCTATATTTAAAGCACACTTCCTTCCTATAGGACACATGGAATTTGAAAGCTTCATAACTGTAGTCTCTTTTCTCCCCCTCCAATATGGTAAAAGTTCCTATCCACGTGATGGATGTGTAGCATGCAAAATAGCAATCTGAAAGCCAGAGCTCTTTAAAGATTGCAGTTGAAAGTAGGGGGGGAAAAAATCACCGTCTAACCCTGGAATGAGCTTTTGACGAAACTCTTGCAACTTCAACATTCCAAGTGAATCTGCTTTCCCTTTTTTATGGAAAATATTGTCTTGGAGGTACTGAGACATTACACTTGCTGTAGGTCCAGTTACAGCCCAAGAAAAATGTTTTCAGCTGTTATAAACCTATATAAAATGTGAACAGATGGGGGTAATGGGATTCATGTACTAGCCTGTCATCTCTGGAGACCGGAGCTGAAATCCTACATTAGGCCACAAATGATCACAAATGTGGTGGTGCCATTCTAGTCCTTTTGTTGGCAAAAAAACCCCACAATCTGACACACTAGTCAGTCTCTCTTCTGTTAGACCCGCAAGATGGGACGAGCAAGTTGGGACTCAAGTGCATGAACAAAACCGAAGGAGGAACCACTATTCAAAACTCGGACTACTACTACATGTCCTCAATTTCACAAGCATTAAATTCACAAACTCAGTAAAATTCTCAAAAAAAAAAGGATATAGATTAAAAACGTTGACCTACCCTTACTTACTGTAGAGCTGTCAGAGAGGAAGCTCATATAACAAACTCCAGTTTTACATTTTAAAGCTACAGTAAAAGAAACAGTTGATGAGCTGAAGATGCTCAGATACTATGATGGTGAGCACGATATAAAATCTATACAGACTACAATAGAAAGCAGATCTCAAAGTAATTTTAGTGTTTTTCTCTAGACAGAACCATGGGGAGTCATATAGGTGAAGTGCCTTTATAACAAAAATAATCCCATGTATTCCAAAAATATAATTCTACTGATGGGTTCTGTCACCAAAACTGCACAATGGAATTTCTGTATATTGTCCCATTGCCTAATTATAATAAAAGGATCTGGGCCAATCAAGCCCAAGAATTTGTCAAAGTATAACCCTGTTTATGGAAACTTTTTTCCACATCATAATAAATTTGCCCTCCCCAACTTCCGTTCTCTTATTATTAATTATTAATATTATTAATAATAATTTGTACTATTATAGGATGGGATTCACAAAGGTATTTAGATGCCTGACTGCCATTGATTTCAGTGAGGTAGGTGCCTAACTACCTTTGTGACTCCCACCCATATTTCCTAGAAGCCCGAGTCATGGACCAGGACCCAGTTGTGCTAGGCACTGTACAAACACACAACAAAGAGACAGTCCCTGCCCCCAAAGAGTTTACAGTCCTCTTGGTGGCATATGAAGCAAAAAATGTTCAAATAGAAACGTGGGCCTGATTTTCATGTACACCCATGTAGCTCTGTTGACTTATGTAGAGTCACTTCTAATTTGCACCAATCTAAGTGAGTGAAGGATCAGGCATATACTTCTCTCTTTCTCCAGATCTGCAAATGCTGTAAATTGGGCTAGCTGACCTAAGTGGAGCTACACCTATTTACAGCAGCTGACTGTCTCACCCTTTTTGTTTAAACAGTGCCCAGTGTCATGTTATCATATCATCCTGTTTTGATCATATGATGTATGTTCAACATTAATCTGACATTTCGTGTGGTCTGCTGGCATGTGGGATGTTTGAATGTGAATATATAATTATAAAAATCCCCTTGCTGTTGACATTCTGGGGCATGGCTAAAAGCACTGTGGAAGAAATATTCTTGTAAACTCCTCTGATGAAATACAAAAGAAGGTTTTTTCCCCTTGCTATCTTAGTCCATGATCCTGGCTCAGTGAAGCTCCTGCCACTTAAAATTGAGCATGTGTGTAAGGATTTGAAGAATCCAGGCCTTAATGAGATCCAAAACAACAGGATCAAGGACATTTCATACTCTAACGGCAATTTTTTTGTTTATTAAAGTTTTCCAAAGTTTTCCAGTTATAGTGAAAAATGAAGTAGCTTTTCCAGTGTCTCTGTAGTTGGAGTTTTAAAAAGGAAATCAAAAAGGTCCCATTCACTAGCTTGTCTATTAAACCTTAAATAAATACTTACAAAAGCTCTCTCCATAATCTCAATTTTTGCATTGTAAGTACATAAAAATACTAGTCAGACATTCCTAAAACTGACAGATCAAGACTGTGGTCCCTGTAGGTACAAGAAGCCACGATTTCTGGCATCAGTCATGCAATTTTGTGGAAATATTCTGCTCTGGATCTGATATATCTCTGAAAATGGCATAGCTGTGAAAACACCACTTACTGGCTACCTAGAGTTTTACTTGCTATAAGCTGTTTAGACCACATGAAACCTGCAATACACTGTTAGATCTTTACAAATTTCATGAAATCTTTTTCGGATATCCAAAAAATCCTGAACTGCTTGAATCTTTTGTATCCCAGCACTGGGGACTGACCCATAATCTCTTTCCCAGCCAGTATACCAAATCTGTAGCCAACCTTGTCACTGACTCCAACAGCTGCTTAAATTCACCAGAGGGGATACCAGCAATCCTACTTCTAAAAGAACACCACAAGGCTTACGTTCATGATGCCTTGAGGAGGCACTGAAAGGAAGGTCAAAGGTGAAGAAAAGATAAAGTGCAGTACAAGAAGATCAGTAAAGTTGAATCTTCTTGATGAAAAACTCATGTCTGTTTCTTCATGATGCAAACAACATAACTTCATTTCAAAAAGCCTCTGTTTTTCTTTCTTTTCCTTTTTTTTTTAGGTCAGACCACTGTGCATCTAAAAGCCTTATTCGGTTGTTCTTGTCACGAGTACTTTGTCTTACACAGGCTGCATTACTCTTGTAAACAGAGGCAGCATCAAAGTGAGAGCAGATAGAGTCACATCAGTGGATTAAGGCCTTCTGCATGATAAAGTAGCTACCTAGGGTGGGATAAACTTAATATGTGAAAGAATGTTATTGAGGAGGAATAAAGTGCCAAAACTCTGTCATTCTCTTCGTAATGTCCTAATCTAATGCCTGACACCAAGGCCTTAGGCCAGTGTTAGTGTTAATCAATGAAATACCCATCTGTGTTCCCTGTCCTTATCACTATTTAAAACTAGCCTAAACTCAATTATTTTCCCTTAGAGACCAAGATGGGATATTAAGTTGAGTGAAAGGGATTGTGTCCCACAAAGAAATCCCAGCGTTAAAATGCAGAGGTGTCAACATTGCTAACTAAATTTCAGTTAAACAGAGATTAAATGCTAGTTCTTTGGACATGAAATGTATAGATTAAATCTGGTTAAAAATTCTTATTTAGAGAGTGGCTAAAAACTGTTGAGCAATGCAATCAACTTATAATGTAAATTTTGTTCCCTAGGATGCATTATTTATCCCCTGCAATAAGCATTGCACAATAAACGTTTGAAGAGCACGTTCAGCTGAAGCAATAGGAAAGCAAGTCTCTTACTGCTACCCAAAGCTATGAACGATACAGACATTTCCAGATACATAACTGTTATCTGAGGGGCAGGTAATTTATCCCACAAGTGAACTGCAGATCTGATAATTCAAGACTGCCTCAGTCACAAATGAGTAATGAAGGTGTTTTTCACAAGTGGGATTAATCTCACATCCCAGGTATCCTCATTATTGTAGTTATGATTTGTACCACACTGATCTAAAATAACTTGCTTGGTTTGGCTTTCTACTCTCTTTAAATAATACAGACCTCTGTGAAGACAAAGCTGATGTCTTTCCTGTCCAAAGTGTGTTGATATGAAAGGGTAATTCCAGATGAGTATGTACTAGGGCTGTCGATTAATTGCAGTTAACTCATGGGATTAACTCAAAAAAATTAATCGTGATTAAAAAAATCGCAATTAATCACAGTTTAAAATCGCATTGTTAAACAGTAGAATACCAATTGAAATTTATTAAATATTTTGGATGTTTTTCTATATTTTCAAATATGTAGATTTCAATTTACAACAGAGAATACAAAGTGTTTAGTGCTCACTTTATATTATTATTTTTCTTACACATATTTGCACTGTAAAAATTATAAACAAAAGAAATTGTATTTTTTCAATTCACCTCATACAAGTACTGTATTGCAATCTCTTTATTGTGACATTGTAATTTACAATTGTAGATTTTTTTTTGTTACATAACTGCACTCAAAAACAAAACAATGTAAAATTTTAGAGCTTACAAATCCACTCAGTCCTACTTCTTGTTCAGCCAATCGCTAAGGGTGTGTCTTCACTACCAGCCGGATGGGCGGGCAGCGATCAATCCAGAGGGGATCGATTTATCACATCTAGTCTAGACGCAATAAATCGATCCCCGTCTCCCCGTCAATTCCTGTACTCCAGAGCCACGAGAGGCGCAGGCAGAGTCAACGGGGGAGCGGCAGCAGTCGACTCACCGTGGTGGAGACACCACAGTAAGTTGATCTAAGTACGTCAACTTCAGTTACGTTATTCACGTAGCTGAAGTTGCTTAACTTAAATCTATTCCCCGCCTCCCGTCCCCCAGTGTAGACCAGGGCTAAGACAAACAAGTTTATGTTTGCGGGAGATCATGCTGCCTGCTTCTTATTTACAATGTCACCCAAAAATGAAAACAGGTATTTGCATGGCACTGTTGTAGACAGCATCACTGGATACTTATGTGCCAGTTATGCTAAACATGCTTCAGCCACCATTCCAGAGGACATGCTTCCATGTTGATGACGCTCGTTAAAAAATAATACACTATTAAATTTGTGACTGAACTCTTTGCGGGGAGAACTGTATGTGTCCGGCTCTGTTTTACCCACATTCTGCCATATACTTCATGTTATAGCAGTCTCGGATGACAACCCAGCACACGTTGTTCGTTTTAAGACCACTTTCACTGCAGATTTGACAAAAAGCAAAGAAGGTACCAATGTGAGATTTCTAAATGTAGCTATAGCACTCGACCCATAGTTTAAGAATCTGAAGTGCCTTCCAAAATCTGAGAGGGAGGAGGTGTGGAGCATGCTTCCAGAATCTTAAAAGACCAACACTCCGATGCAGAAACCACAGAACCCAAACCACCAAAAAAGAAAATCAACCTTTTGCTGGTGGCATCTGACTCAGATGATGAACATGAACGTGCGTCAGTCTGCACTGCACTGGATCGTTATCGAGCAGAACCCGTCATCAGCATGGACGCACGTCCCCTGGAATGGTGGGCAAACCATCAAGCGACATTTGAATCTTTACTGCATCTGGCACATAAATATCTTATTTGTACATAATTCTACATTTGTAAGTTCAACTTTCATGATAAAGAGATTGCACTACAGTACTTGTATTAGGTGAATTGAAAAATACTATTCCTTTTGTTTCTTTTTTACAGTGCAAATATTTGTAATCAAAAATAAATATAAAGTGAGCACTGTCCACTTTGTATTCTGTGTTGTAACTGAAATCAATATATTTGCAAATGTAGAAAACATCCAAAAATATTTAAATAAATGGCATTGTATTGCTGTTTAATACAGCGATTAATCACATGATTAATTCTTTTAATCATTTGACAGCCCTAGTATGTACCAAAGAGAGAATAAATCTCTACAGTGGGCATTGTAGCTGTATAATTTCTGAATGTTCTGGCCAAGTGCTCCTGAACTGTTCTATATCCGATTGCTTTGTGCTTTGACTCTACATGTAAATCTTACTTACTTTTACTTTCTACTTTTTTAAATTGTGAAGACCTATTTTCAATACTGCAGACACTTTTTTGAAAAATTCTGTAATGTCAGTCGCCAAAAAATATTTAATAACTGAATAGCAAAAATATTTGCTACTATCTGAACAGATGTGTATGGTCTGGAGTTATGCAGGCATCAAAAACCAATGAGACAACTAGAAGTTGTCTAGTGTTTCCAGCAAGTCCCTCACAGCAATGCTGGGAATGGAGAAAATATATTTTTGGCTCTTTTCTTTGCCAGTGACTTGCCAGGTCTCACCACATTCATGACATTCAAATTATTTTTGTATACCCCCTTGGTATCTCTCTGATCCAAAAGTGTCCAGAACATCTGATACTGAACTAGTAATAGCTGACACATCTTCTCTCTCTATGGAGCATCACTAAAACAGTTTTTGGTTGCTGATCAATTCCTGTTTGGCATTTCATGCAGACGGATCCAAAGAGAGAAGCCAGTAAGGTTTTCTTCAGCCACTAACCACAGGATGCTGTAGAGAGTTTGGCCACACATTCTGTTTTTCTCTCTGGTTAATGTATGTGGGTAGTACAGTGCAGTACATGAATGGAGAGATTTCTGACACTAGGACTCTCAAAGTCTCCCCTTCTCCATCTTAGTATTTAAACTGAATACATCTTCTCTTTGGGGAGCTAGACAGAAGTTCTCTCATTTGTAGTGTAGACTCTGCTTCTTTAGACTTTATGGATTTTTCATTAAAAACCTGCCACGTTTTCTTTTTGGTCACTGAAGGGAAGCCAGTGTGGTTCTGGGGACTGTGCGTTTGAAGGCTGAGCTTCCAGGACAGAGAGTCTCAACGGACCGCTGTGACGCTCTTGTTATGCACAGACATTTGGAACAGGACACAAAACAGAGCAGAACTCTTCCAAGCGCCCTAAGCCCTGAGTGGTCAATTACTTATCACCCCCAGAAATGGGAGCTGGTTTCATGTGGCACACAGTCAGAAACAAAGCAAATAATAGTAGGTTTTTCCAGAAGGAAGGGATACAATATTTCAGATTACAGGTAGTTGTGAAATTTTGTTTTACACGCTGCAAAGAATGTAAGTAGTTCTTGGGTCATTTAGATATTTCTCAAGGTGACAGTAGAGAACCTTCATAAAAAGGTCTCAGCTGAAGCTTGCAAAAAAGTAATTTTGCTAAGATTTACTGTCTGTATTAAAGACTTGAGGAACTATGGGATTCAAAAATCTGCTCCTAACATAGCTGAGGGAGCTTTGGCTTGTACGTTAGCAAGTACTGTATCTTCCTGGGTTAGCAGAAATTGTAAACGATAATACAGAGTGCAAGGCTGGTGCTAGGGCTTCTCTTAAAAAATTATGCTTTTTAGATACACACCCTCTCTCCCCAAGGTCTCAGTATTACTTACTCAGACTGAATAAAATTGTTCCTGTAGGGTTACATTACAAAGGCCGTGTCACTCCTATTTTGATGATTTCCAAACTTAAAGAGAGCCAGTTGCCACAATAAATCAAAAGGCACTAAAAGTATCATGCATTTAGAAGCCCCATATTGGTGAAAATGTGAAGTCATTGTGTGCTGTACTCATCACAAATTCAACCCTAGCTGTTTACAGTGACTTGTACTAAAACAATAAGTTAGTTTTAAAGTCTTGATACTTATATGGGAAATTTTGAGCCAGTTTCCACCATTGGATGCTAGTGTGGAGCTCTCACTGAAGTCCATGGGAGTGCCACACTTATGTAGAAGGGCAGAGTGTGTGTCCATCTAACCCGTATGATGGTTTTGTTCTTTATTCTGTAGGGCATCATTTTAGTTTTTGTTTGACAGTTTGTGTAGGACTCATTGTATTACATATGCACTGGTCTTTTCTTGCTGAAAGGGGGGAGGGATGGCTCAGTGGTTTGAGCTTTGGCCTGCTAAACCCAGGGTTGTGAATTCAATCCTTGAGGGGGCCATTTAGGGATATGGGGCAAAAATTGGGGATTGGTCCTGCTTTGAGCAGGGGGTTGGACTAGATGACCTCCTGAGGTCCCTTCCAACCCTGATATTCTATGATAGCAAGCAATGAAACTCCTTACTGAAAAGTAGCTTTTTCTAGTTTACCCTGACAATGCACCCCATGCCTCCCTTGAGCAGAGTCTGGTGAAAAAAGTGCCTAGCTCAGTGTGGTTCATCACAGATGGAAGCAGCAATATGTTCTACAGAAGGTAATTCAGTGAGCAAAATGCGTGTGTGTTCTGATGTCTCGGTCCTGCTGTTGTGCAGTGGTATTGAAGTTCTGAGAATGGTGTTTTAAGGCATTTTCCTCTTTGTTTGCAAGAAGCCACATGGGAAGGATGCTGAGGGTAGACATTGCCTGTGATACTCTGGCACAAAAAAAGCACTTCATATAAGTTACTCCTGATGCCTTTAGTCTTTTAAATTGCTGGTGTATAAGCCCCCCCACCCTTTTTTTTTTCAGGATGAAGAAAAATGAGGCAATGTTGGAGGTTGCTATGATTTTAACTACACTGTATTTCCTTCTCAGCTTGCAGTCCGATTGTGCTTGGCTCTTGAGTCAGTGCCTTACCTTGCTTTGTACCACCTGTGCAAGGGCTGATCATACATCCTCCTGAGAGAAGTACATGCCTCACACTAATAGGGGAGATGTGCTCCCCAGGAGCTTTGGAAGGTGCGATATTTTCTTACTATTTCTGGCTTCTCTCACCATAGCATCTGAGCACCTCACAAAAAAATGAAATGTCACATGTGGAGCTGTCCATACTTGGGATTTCCAGTTCACATGAAAATTCAATATTTTGAAATTTTTGGCAAACTGGAAATTCCAATTAAAAAAAAAAGTTTTGAGTATCCTGACAGATGGTGTTTCCAAAATGAAGTCTGCTCCCTGTGACAGGGAGCTGCTGACTGAACTGATGTGATTCTTGTCAGTTTCACTGTTGCTGTTTCCTGTTAGGCAGCACAGGGAGTCAGCTGGCCAAAGAATCTGGAAGCCTGGGCTCCCCAGCAGCCAACCAGGAAGGTATCTGTCAAAATCCTGCCTGTGATTCAACAAAGTCTGACAAACCCAAGATGTTTCTATAAAATCAACTCCAATGAGAAAACCTCTGCAAGACAATCTTCATTTTTAGAGATGGGGGACTGAAGGACAGAGAGGTTAAAGAATTTGCCCCAGGTCACACAGACAGTCTTTGGCAGAGCCAGGAAAAGAACCCAGATCTCCTGAGTTCCAGTTCAGTGCCTTAACTCTAAGGCCATCTTCCCAGTGCTCCTACTGGCCTAGTGTGGCTTTGCATCCCTTCCATTGCAGGGCTGGAGCTATAAACCCCAAGATATCCCTGAGTATTTTGATCTAATTCCAGTATAAATTCTGTATGAGCATTGTGGCACAATTTAGCTGCAGCAAACAGATGAAAGCCCATTGTGTAATTCAGTAATTCAGTCCCGTTTGTTGTTAATGTACAGTACTGTACATGATAGTTTGAGAGGGGAACTGCTTCTGAGTCAAGTGGATCAGAAATAGTCTACAAGTACCAACTATAAAAGACGGTTACACTTAGTTGTTTGAAGTGGGGAATGAAGTGCTCTCCCTCAATTAAGGAAAGTGTGGTGCAGCTGATTAACCTGCTTGTTACCTTGGTAACCTAAGTTTTATACTGTAAATGAATACGTACAGCTGCAGATACCTTTTATTAGACAAGAGTCTGATGAACAGTTTGGGTGAGAGAACCACAGAGCTGAGTGCTTCTGACACTTAATCTGTTCATGAAACAACATGCTTAATTGACAAGACGTAACCACTGCTACCATGTATTATGTAAGCAAGAAATAACACAACAGGGCATGTGCTGTGCTGTAATAACAGCACACCCTGAGGGCATAGGCAAGAATGTTCAAAAATGGATGCCAGACTCTAGGCTTCTGAATCCACATTGAATCACCTGAACAGTGGCCAGATTTTGAGAGGTGCTGAGCACATCCAGCTTCCACTCAAGTCAATAGAACTTTCATGCCTGATGCCATTGGAAGGTGCTTTGAAATCCAACTCATCTCATAATTTAGCTCTGTCTACTTTGTTCCATGTCTTTCATGCATGGCAAGTTAATGGATAAGAGACTTACCAGTATTTATCTATCAGCCTTAATTGTCTTTCACCAGCTATTAACCCATTTACAGAAAAGGCCTAGGGATAAATTCTCCAATTACACCTGTCCAATCCAATCCCAAAGATATCAGTGGGGTGGAACAGGTGTAATGGAGATCAAAATTTGGCCCCTGATGTTTATGTACTGCATTATTTGTCTTCACCAGTGCACTGGTTTTACATCACCTGCAAATGTAATTAATGTATAGTTTGTCTTACTCTCTGGATTGATTAATAAATAGATAAAAGCAGCGGTCTCATGAGAGTCTCACTCCACTTACCTGTAAAAGAATACTCTCCTTCAGCTGTAACTTCCTTAGGAATAGCCTTAGTGTTTTCTCTATTTTTAATCAGTTCTTCATGCATTTCCATGCTCCACTTTGGATCTGGGCCTTCTGCATTTCCACTGTCATTGAATCACACTTCTTTGTGTGTCATGAGAGGAGCTGCAGAATTAGAACAATGACACCACTGACTACACAAAAATGGAGTTATTTTAAATTTAAGATCATGCATCTTCTGTTTAGCATCTGTTTTGGCTAACATCTGACACTGGCATGATGAATTACATAAACCAGCAGCCAGTTGTGAGCACCTATTTCACCGCAAAGACTGGGGTGCAGAAAAAAAAGCAATGACAAAATCCTTAGTCATGGGAGTCCAGTGCGGGAAATGAACAATTCTTTAAGATGCTCTGGCATACTTTTGAAATACAGAATTTCTTAAAATCATATAGAAACTTCTTGATTACCAGCCCTCTTGCTGGTGCTTTTTTGTCTCAGGAATTCTGGGGTATCTTTTTCAACCAACAAATCAGATTGGTGATACATGACAGTGTCATTTATAATGCTGCCATTAAATGCCAGCTTTGTCAGAGCCAGATGTTGGTACATGAGACAACTGTGGGAGGAAGAAGAAACCTCATGTCCCCAAGAAACATGAATCCCTCCCATGAGATCAGCATGTCGGTTTCTGCTGGAACCTGTATGTTTGAGTCACATGTATTTCCAATAAAAGAGCTTCGCAATACTGACAGGAAAGCCTCTCAAAACACTAAAACATCAGCAGAAATTGATAAATATATCTCTAGCTAGAACAACATTTGGATGCAGTGTTGCTCCAATGCAATCTGCTGATACATTGTGAAACAAGGTACTGGGATCCCAGAACCCAAAGGTATTCAGGCGCCCAACTCCTTTTGAGAATCTGGGCCTGAATAGAACTCTGGTAAGACTGACCTTTTTTGCCAAGATTTTGTTCTCATTACATTTTAATTATTATCCCAGACTTCTTCTTACATCTTACTCTGAACTACTAATAGAAGAAAAACATATCATTAGGAAGTTAAAATTGTTTAGTTGACAACAAAGCCACATGCTGCACTAGTGATGCATTTAGAGTAATTGCTCAATTGTAGTTACCTCAGGCACAGGCCAGCAGTTCCCTGCCTAAACACCCTTCTTATTTTTAACTAAATTAAAGCCTCTTCTCCTAGAAGTGTAGATTTCCTGTCATGCAAATAGTCTTCCACTAGCATAGATGCTACAGACTACCTTACTACTGTTGTGCAACTCTCAACAGATAACAAGAGCTCAATGTATTATGCATGTTCTTGTGCTCTAATAAATAAAGGATTAACTTGTTTACTGCCACTGCTGTTGTCTCTATTAATGTTATATTTCCTCAGACCCTTTTTCACTGGAGAGGCTGAAGTTCAGATCTGCTTGGTTCTACATTTATCCAGTTGCGTGAAACAAACTGGTTAATTTTTCAGCATTCGTTGTTTGTTATTTAATGAGTAGAAATGGATTATTCCATTGCTTATCATTAACACCCTATTTATGAGATGTGATATGGTTTATTTTTCAAATTTAAACAGTGAATAGGTGCCGTTTTTATTCTTCTAAGAAAATGCTACCAAGACTTGTATTAAGACTTGCATCTAGACTTGTATCAAGACTTGCATCTAGACCTCATGGCAAAGCCACTGTAATAATCTTCAGGTCAGGTTTTTTCTCCTTTAATGAAGCATAGAGAAAGAAAGTTTCCCTTTTCAGTGCTGCAAAACATAGGTGGGGTAGTTCCAAAGCTTAGCATCAGGGACCAAAGCACTCCGATCTCACAGGTCAAGTGACCTACAGCAATTGCAGAATGCAGAATCTGTCAGAGCCATTCTTGTACTTCGCTCCTGCTCAGTAGCACTGGTTTCTAGTACCTTCACACTGCATCTGATCAGCAATTCTCTGGAAGGATCAGGAGGAATATCTTCCTGCTAAGAACATCTGGAAGACAGTTTGAATTCAGAATCCTTGTGTTTCATTCAATATAGGTAACAAAGAGAATGTTTCTCCAACTCAACTGCAGCCTAGTTTGAGGACAAGGGTACTCGTTTGGCCTGATCATGGTGTTCAAGAGCTACCTACAGCCCTGGCTGGGAATTGGGGACGGGAGGAAGATGGAAGCAGAGTGACTGAATTAAAACCAATATAAAGTAATATCAGAAACAAAAATCGACAAAAGAATAAAATTAGGTGGGGAGAGGGCGGAAGCAGGATCAGAAAAAAAAGTTTGAACAACTAAAAAGGATGGTCACAGAAGGACAAAAACCTCAAAATGTCAAACTGTATATTAAAGAAAAATTAGTCTGAAAAAATGAGGAGCAAAAGCAGTCATAAAGAGAACAGACAACATGGAGCGGGGGGAGCAGGGGAAAGGGAGGACATATAGTATAGTCAAGATTTTCCAAACTAGGAGCCTATAGTGAGGCTCCTCCATATTTAGGCTGTCAAGGTTCCTCCCCAACTCTGAACTCTAGGGTATAGATGTGGGGACCTGCATGAAAACCTCCTAAGCTTAACTTTTACCAGCTTAGGTTAAAACTTCCCCAAGGTACAAACTAATTTTATCCTTTGTCCTTGGAATAACCACTGCCACCACCAAACTCTAACTGGGTTTACTGGGAAACGTAGTTTGGACACGTCTTTCCCCCCAAAATCCTCCCAACCCTTGCACCCTACTTCCTGGGAAAGGTTTGGTAAAAATCCTCACCAATTTGCATAGGTGACCACAGACCCAAACCCTTGGATCTGAGAACAATGAAAAAGCATTCAGTTTTCTTACAAGAAGACTTTTAATAGAAATAGAAGTAAATAGGAGTAAAGGAATCACCCCTGTAAAATCAGGATGGTAGGTACCTTACAGGGTAATTAGATTCAAAACATAGAGAACCCCTCTAGGCAAAACCTTAAGTTACAAAAAAGACACACAGACAGAAATAGTCATTCTATTCAGCACAATTCTTTTCTCAACCATTTAAAGAAATCATAATCTAACGCATACCTAGCTAGATTACTTACTAAAAGTTCTAAGACTCCATTCCTGTTCTATCCCTGGCAAAGCAGCATATAGACAGACACACAGACCCTTTGTTTCTCTCCCTCCTCCCAGCTTTTGAAAGTATCTTGTCTCCTCATTGGTCATTTTGGTCAGGTGCCAGCGAGGTTACCTTTAGCTTCTTAACCCTTTACAGGTGAGAGGATTTTTCCTCTGGCCAGGAGGGATTTTAAAGGGGTTTACCCTTCCCTTTATATTTATGACAAGGCACCTAACTAAATGGCCTGATTTTCAAAAGTGTCACACAGCCAGCAACGCCCACTGCTCTCACTGGGACTAACAACTAATTTCAGGCTCCTATTTTGGAAAATCTTGGCACAAGTCGCTTTATGAATGTATCGACACCTGTTGCCAGAGTATTGTGTTCACACATCTAGAAACATTCATTTTGATTGTATTATCGATGTAATGATTTGTGACAACTGTCATCATTAAATATTCCCTGGCACTCTTCATAATAGTACAAAAGCTACTATTTACCTGGGTATCCTGGCAAAATGCCAGCTTTGGAATTATATTCTGCCTACCAAAATTCAGTCGTTTCAGTGGGAAATGGATTGCTACATTTTCTTCGCTAGTCTATCAGACTCCGTTGCTGTAAAAGTGCCAGACTCTCTGTTATGGCCCGTTTCTACTGGGCACAGTCAGGGGATGGGGGAAGAGCACTTAGGGAGCTGGTTACATCTTCCTGACTGTTTGCCTGCCCCAGCCCAGGCATAGCACAAGCCTTTTTTATTATTATTTTGACCAAAAGAATAATTTTTCAGAGTTTTCATTACATTAAAAAGTCTTACCATTTTCCAACGAACTTTACCCAGAAAAGGAATGAGAAGAGAAAAAGCTTTTTCCTCTGCAGAATTGTCCTCCAGCCACTAGGAGGCAACATTACTGCTGCTGAACAGTACTGGAATTTAGTTAAGTCCTTACCAGTCAGGCAGGCACAGCTTTCAGAGCTAAGTTTCCAACATCCAGATATCAACCTAGGCTCCAGTCGTATAATTGGTACTGTGCAAACAGGCTCCTGTACATATAGGCAGCCCCTGTCTGTGCAAACCTGATTGCAGGCCTGGAGGCTTAGCCTTATCTCTCTGCAATACACAAGCAAATCTCAGAGTGTCATATTCTGAATGCACGTTATGATCTACAGACATTTTATCTAATCTAGCCATTGCACAAATAAAATAAAGTAGAAAAAAACTGTATTGTAAAATAGAGTTGAGATAGGTTGAAAGTGCACGATATTAAACTATATTTAAAAAGGACTTAGCCATGTCAATGATCAAGTTAAAGGGACTTAACTTTAAAAGTTTTTAAAAAAAGAAGATACGGTGGTTTGAGATACTACACTTTGGTTTTGTGTCCCCTTTCCTAATTTTGTGGATTTACAACTGCATTTCCTATCTTTAAAACAAGTTTTCTTCTTCCCTTTTTCTGTGAGACCCCTCACACAAACAGCAGGGGAAACTGGTAGCCTAACAATACGAGAAAAAACTGTGAAACTATTTACTCAAAGTTCTGTTATTTGCACATGGCAGAAAAGAAAAAAAGCAAATCTTTAATCTTTTCTGTTTATTATGGAGCAACAGTCATTTCAGGCTGATAGTGTCCCTTTAAACAAAACACAATGCGCTTGTGTTCACTAGAAAATGACTGAGTTCAAACACAGCCCTGAGAAGCCCTCTTAACTAACATGATGTTGACCATCAGTATAGACAAAGATAAGTCATGTACAATAGGTTTACCTATAACCAGCTGACCCAGCACTGAACATGTCTTATTCTTGTCTATGCTCGCTACATAGTCATGACTGGCATCGTGTAAGTTAACTCTTCCTATTACTGTTAATTTATTATTTGTATTTTATCAACTGCTAAAAAAGCCCCAACTAAGGTGGCCCCAACTGAGGTGGCCCCAACTGAGATTGTGCTAGGGATTGTGTAAACATTTAGTGAGAGACAGTCCCTGTCCTGAAGACATTACAATCCAAATAGACAAGACAACAAGACAAGAGTGGGAGAGGGAAATAGAGGTTCAGAGAGGTAAGGTGAGCTCCCCAATGTTACATAGCACTGTCAGTGGCAACACAGAAACTAGAAGCCAGATTTCCTGACTCTCAGTGTAGTGTCCTAGCCACTAAACCACACTACCTCAAGGACGTGTTCCTACTCTATGTCACTCCCTAGGGAAGATGAGCTCTGTTAGGATTTATAAAGCCACATGTGGGAGTTTTAAACTGGGGAAGAAGGACCAATTTAGCATTAATCCTGTCCTGTTTACTCTGTTCTAACTTGGCTTGAATCACTCTTGTGATTCAGCTTTACTTTGTAGTAATTCCATTTTCTTCCATGGTACTTTCTGGAATTACTAAACTTCTATGTGATCGAGTTTTTTAATTTTTTTGTCAAACCTTAAGATATGTTTCCACGGCTATTCCAATTATGGTTCTTTTCTCCTTCAGCCCATCCTTCAAGCTTAAGAATTCAGGGTCAGATTGTGCATCCAGGGTGACAATTTCTCCAGTTTTGTATTGATCTGTTTCAAGGGAGTTTAAGCAGAACTGAGTTGAATGATGAAAAACAAGGTGTCATTCATGTAACAGAGGGAATTTCATGTTTGCAATGCTTAGTAATAAAAAAAATTATTAATATCTGATCTTAATTTTGTGTGTGGTAGCTGGAGACTCAAATAGATAATAAAACTGAGCACAATTTAAAATAAAAATGAATAAAACCAGCTGCTTCTGCTTCAGATCTGGCAGTCTCTTGGGTGCCCCATCTTACATCTCACTAATATGTGGCAAGAAAGAGCATTCTTGTAGCATTTCAAAGGAAAACCAAACATACAGAGATCATCCCTTCTCATGGTACTTTGGAGAGATGTGACACAGCAGTGCCTAGGAGATTCCCAGCCAGCAACAAAAAGATTTTTTGAAGTATTGACATACAGTCAGTCCACAGGATGCCACTGACTCAGCTCATTGGGTCTCCAGAAACCTAAAGCTGGCTTTGCTGGTATTATATGAGGAGCTTACTGTTAACTAGAAAATGCTCTAATAATTGAGAACTGTTCTTTATCTCACTGGCAAAGCATTTGCCTGGGAAACCACTGAAAGTATGGAAGCTGGAAAGCGAATATGTTAAGTAGAGATCTTTGTCTAGTGGGAAAGTGTTGTATAAGAGGGTCTCTGTTGGAAAGCTGTTTTTGTCTCTCTTTAAACCAGTCCCAAGTTGTCACTTAAATAAAAGTGTAACTTTTTTTTTAAGAACCTGCTTTTCATCATGTGCAGTATGGATGAGTGGATGCTAGATTACATCTCCTGTGCATTGTCATCATCCGTTAAGAGGAAGATAAAGCTTCTGTCTGGTGGCTAAAACAAAGGTCTGGGACTCAGAAGATCCAGGAGAAGTAGTTGTTTAAAAGCAGAATGTTACAGTGTAGGATTGGGAGGCAAGAGTCTTGTGAGTCACATCGGTCTATTCCAAGCTTCACCTGAAACCCTCTGCAATAGCCTGGGCGAGTCATCAAACCTCTGTGCCTCAGTTTTTTCCTAGGTAAAATGTCAATATCTCATGGGACTGTGTGAAGTTTAACTCATTATAGCCCTGACCTCGCAAGCACTAAGGCATGTTCTTAACACTATGCTCATAAGTAGTTCCATTGACTTAACTGACACCTAGGGATTATACAGGCTGTCTGTACAGGAGAAAACACCACCGATGATGCTAGCCTTCCCAAAAGGGAGTGAGGATCCCACTGGATGCAGGGGTAGTTGGCTGTGCTTCTACTTGTGTATGTATTCCTCTTAAGTCCCAGCAGGAGTATTGTCTGTCAGCCTGACCTCTCTGGACAGCTATTGCAACATGGCCCCTCTGCTGTCTCTGAACCATGATCCAAGCCATAGAAAGTTAAACACATCTATGCAAATGAACTTGAAAAAACAGTGTGCATCTTCAACTCATTCAACAGACAGTTACAGGATAGTCTCTAGAAAAAATCTCTTGGTTATTTCTGAATACCAAAGTAATCCTCTACCCTTCTAATTATAATCATGTACAAATACCTTGTACTCAATCCCTTAGTGTACCTAGGTACTCATTCTGACAATCAGAATCGTTTTCCCTTTATTTTATTTCTAACTCTTAAGATTCAAACCCCACTAATATAAACTTCCTTGAAAGAATATTAGGATATTTGTAATGTGTTTACCCAAAACAACAGTTAATGTGCTGCTCTGTTCTGAAAAGTAACTCTCTTAAACTGTCACCATGGGGCTTCGTGTTTACTGAGTGTCAATAAGTTATAGATCAAAAGTGCTCAGTTTATAACTCAAAGGGTGCTTTATTTCCAACTGCCATCCTTGAAAACTCCAGGTAGGATCTGACAGTCAAGTTGGGTTCTTTCCTTTTCTTACATAAACATTACCTTTGAGAATGTATGTGCTGGACAAATTATGTACTGACTGTATTATGCAACCCTACTGACTTAATTGGCACTACGCTGGTTTACATCATCTGAGAATATGGCCCTAAGAACCATTAGCAGCTAGCATTACACAGGTGCATTATGGTTGGTTGTTATTTGGCCTTCCTCTGAAGCGCCAGGGCTTGGCCACTGCAGAGGGCAGGGGTTGCAAAACTGTGAATGACTAGCCCTTTATCTGGGACCCACTAAACAATTCTGTTGATGAGGCACAAGAGGGAAGAGAATTTGCTGTGACTTAGCTGTGTAGGTTCTGCCAGCTGAATAGGAGTAAAAAATGAGCTTTTTTGTAGGTTATTGACTTGCAGAATTCCTTTTGATTGTTGTATTGCTGTTGGGCTTCTGTTGTAGTATTAATTATGTGTTAGGGCACCTACAGCCCTGTATAGGCATCTTTTAATAGTATAATTTAAATAAAAATAAATTAAAAATAGCAAAACCATATTTTAGACTCCCAAGTGAGCACACACGTCTGTGCAGACATACAGTGAATAGATATGTTACTTTTCCAGAGCAGACCCACACTTTGAAGGAATAAAAATTTGTACATCCTATTATCAATTACCTACTTCTTGTTTTCTTTTATTGTATTGCTATATCTTACCTTCAACAATTCCTGGTTTTCTCCGCTCTTTCCAGAATGAATCAACCATCGATATTGCATCACTGTTACGATATGCACCAAAATCCATGAACTATATTGTCTGTTTTAAAAGTGGAGCCTCAAAGTTTGGCTGAAGGATTTTGACGCCTTCTCTCACTTTGTATTATGCCTGCAGAACCCACAAGATCCTGGAGGTAATGTGCAAGGCTGATCAGGTGATATTGTCTCCTATCTCTCTTCTTCTTTGTTCATTTCCTTCTTCATCTTCAGAACACAACAATAATATATTTGTCATGAAAAAGTAAAAGGATTCCCATGATTATATTTCACATTTGTGCAGTGTTATGCTGCTGAAAAGAGGTCAGCTCCATGTCATTACACTGACGAAGTAAGAATGCATACATGCAAGTGCTAACTGCTAGATTAGAGCTAGCCTTTGTCATGTGTTGTAATCAGCAGAGCCTAATTTTAGATAGATAGATAGATAGATAGATAGATAGATAATCGCAGTTAACTCACGTGATTAACTCAAAAAAATTTATTGTGATTAATCGCAGTTTTAATCGCACTGTTAAACAATTGAAATGTATTAAATATTTTGGATGTTTTTCTACATTTTCATATATATTGTATTCTGTGTTGTAATTGAAATAAAAGTGTATATTATTTTTATTATAAATATTTGCACTGTGAAAATAAACAAATCATATTTTTCAATTCACTTCATACAAGTACTGTCATGCAATCTCTTTGTCGTGAAAGTGCAACTTACAAATGTAGAACTTTTTTTTGTTACATAACTGCACTCAAAAACAAAACAATGTAAAACTTTAGAGCCTACAAGTCCACTCAGTCCTACTTCTCTTTCAGCCAATCACTAAGATTAACAAGTTTGTTCACATTTACAGGAGATAAAGCTGCCCTCTTCTTATTCACAATGTCACCAGAAAGTGAGAACAGGGATTTGCATGGAACTTTTGTAGCTGGCATTGCAAGGTATTTACGTGCCAGATATGCTAAGCATTCGTATGCCCCTTTATGCTTTGGCCACCATTTCAGAGGACATGCTTCCTCTGGAATGACAGTCGTTAAAAAAATGTGTTAATTAAATTGGTGATTGAACTCCTTGGGGGAGAATTGTATGTCCCCTGCTCTGTTTTACCCGCATTCTGCCATATATTTCATGTTACAGCAGTTTCGGACGATGACTCAGCACATGTTCATTTTAAGAACTCTTTCACTGCAGATTTGACAAAACACAAAGAAAGTACCAATGTGAGATTTCTAAAGATAGCTACAGCACTTGACTCAAGGTTTAAGAATTTGAAGTGCCTTCCAAAATCTGAGAAGCATGAGGTGTGGAGCATGCTCTCAGAAATCTTAAAAGAGCAACATGCTGATGCGGAAACTACAGAATCCAAACCACCAAAAAAGAAAGCTGCTTTGGGTTGTTATTGAGCAGAACCCATCATCGTCATGCACACATGTCCCCTGGAAAGGCGGTTGAAGAATGAAGAGACATATGAATCTTTAGAGCATCTGGCACATAAATATTTTGCGATGCCAGCTACAACAGTGCCATGAGAACGCCTGTTTTCACTTTCGGGTGACATTGTAAACAAGAAGCAGGTAGCATTATCTCCTGCAAATGTAAACAAACATGTTTGTCTGAGCGATTGGCTGAACAAGAAGTAGGACTGAGTGGACTTGCAGGCGGTAAAATTTTACATTGTTTTATTTTTGAATGCACTTTTTTATATAATTCTACAGTTGTAAGTTCAACTTTTATGATAAAGAGATTGCACTACAGCACTTGTATTAGGTGAATTGAAAAATATTATTTCTTTTGTTTTTTACCATGCAAATATTTGTAATAAAAAATAAAGTGAGCACTGTACACTTTGTATTCTGTGTTGTAACTGAAATCAATATATTTGAAAATGTAGAAAACATCCAAAAATATTTAAATAAATGGTATTCTATTATTAACAGTGCGATTATTCGCAATTAATGTTTTTTAATCGCTTGACAGCCCTTATATATACACACAGAGTTTATTAATTCCTCTTCCTGATGGTCTGTGCAGTCCTGATGTTATCTGGAAATTATGCAATGTGGGTTGTGAGATTTGAGACCAAAGGAAGAGGTTGTTTACTTAATTAACATGTAAACACAATATTTTTGAAGAATAAAGACTATAGTATAATCACTAACTGTGATTAACTCCTAAGAGTAAGGACCCTCAGGCTTTTGCACACATGTGTATCTTTGGTTTGTGTAGGAATCATCAAATGTACTTTGCTCTCCTGATTTTGCTATTTTAAAAAAGTAGAAAGCATGTTCAGATGAGCTTGGTCGAACTGATGTGGGAAATCCCAACAGCTCCCAAAGTCTGGTGTACTACATTGAGCATAGGTGTCCTCTGTGACTACAAATAGTTCCAGTCTGAGAAAGGGAATAAACTTGGCTGGTGACGTACCCTAGCTTTAAATAAGAGACTGCTCCACAACTAACACCACAACTTTTCTTCAAGTTCTAACTGCCTGTATATTCATTTAGAGAGAACTTGTAAGATTATCCACATTATGCCTTGTGGTGAGTTCCACGTTGCAATCCCAACTTCTCGGGGAAGAAAAAAAAATAGATCATGTTTATTATACAATGTTATCATTGTAGCATGGTCAGTTACTGAATCCGACTTATGGTGTGATGCTTGCATATTGCCTTCTCGGTCCATAGTATCAGAGCAGCTCACAATCTTTAATGTATTTATCCCCCTAAGAGCTCGGTGAGCTAGGGGAGCACTGTTATCCATTTTACAGGTGAGGAACAGAGAGACTTGCCCAAGGACACACCCACTGTCCATGCTGGAGCAGGGTACTGAGCCTGAATTTTTCAAGTCCTGGTAAGCACCCTAACCACTAAACCATCCTTCCTCTTTGGTAGCTGTGGTTACTAGATTGCTGGACTTCCTAATAATATTTTTTACTTAATATCAAACCATCATTGGGGGGAGGGATAGCTCGGTGGTTTGAGCATTGGCCTGCTAAACCCAGGGTTGCGAGTTCAATCCCTGAGGGCCATTTAGGGATCTGGGGCAAAAATTGGGGATTGGTCCTGCTTTGAGCAGGGGTTGGACAAGATGACCTCCTGAGGTCCCTTCCAACCCTGATATTCTATGATTCTATTCTATGATCATCATATAAAAATATCTTAAATCTTTTACTTTGTTAGAGAGTTGGTCGTTCATTTAATTATATTTATTTGAACATGTTTTCAGTCTTAGGAAAGATGGTGCTCTGTGTGTGTGTGAGAAATACAAAGGCTTGTAACAGGTGGATAATAAGGTATTCCTATATTAATGACTAATGCCCCAAGATTCCTCCCAGTGAAGTCAATGACAAAACTCCCACTGACTTCAATGGGACCAGGAATGGACCCTAGCTTAATGCTGTCTACAACTAAAAATACTTACATCGAGGGCCAATCCCAAGCTTCCCAGGTTTTTGCTCAGTCAAACTCCTATTGAAATCAGTGCAGAGGAGAGCAAAAATAATATGCTCATATAGGCCTTGTCTACACTACTAGGGTAAGTCAACCTAAGTTACACTCCATAGCTTAGGTCGACTTACTGCAGTGTCTACACCATGCTGCATCGACACGAAATGCACTCGTGTCAATTTACCTTAATTTTCTCATTTTGATGGAGTACCGAAGTCGATCAGAGAGTGCTCTGCAGTTGATTTAGCAGGTCTTCACTAGATCCACTAAATCAACCCCCGTTGCATCGATCGCAGCAGCGTTGATCCCCAGTACGTGTAGACATGGCTTATGGCTCATTTCAGCTGTTGTTCCACAGTCTCAGCTTCCCCCATTTGATGATCACTGAAGTTGCATTTTGTGACTCTCCCAACTACACTTAATCCTGGGTTCATGTAAGTTAAACAAAAGCTTATATTTGTGCATCAGCTGTGTCATTTAACTTAATGGTAAAACCTGGGCAAGTGAGGGAGGAACAGGACCAATAAACTGTGGCAGTAGCTTGGAGTAGCCTGACTGATAAGCTGTGTGAGAGAGAGAGAAAGAGAGAAAGGTCCACGTTCCCTGGCATTGGACAAATTTCAGGTAACGTCACTGGGGAAATTGCCACTGGGAACAAACTAAGCATTTACAATGGGCTATTTTCACAGAATCTTTCAACTCCCACCCAGCCAGAGTAACTGAACTCTGGGTATCTTACTAGGGAATTGGATGAAACAGTTTTTCCTCTCAGGCCATGGTGCATCTGCAGTGACTGTTTCAGCCCTGAGGCTGAAGTAGCCATCCTGCTCTAACATGCCCCTCATGCAGGCTGGAATCCTCCTGCCTTACCTCCCTACTGACCCCAACACCATGCAAGGGTTCCATCTCTCACCTTGCAGCCCTGCTCCACAAATCCTTCCCTCTGTCTTGTGCAGCCAGTTCTGCCACCACAGGGCCGTTTGCACCCACTAAGGTTGTATGTGTGATTTGCCCCTACATGTATAAATGATCACCGTTAAAATCATTATACTGTCAAATTTCCAGAAGGGTAGCTTCCCTTTTGCATGTGCAACTCATTCTTCTGAAATGTCAGCCCTTCCGAAAATATTCAGGGTCAGATTCAAAATTGCAAAAGCAGGGAATTCAGGATTAAAGCTGATGCTTCTTTCTTAACCTGCCAGCCCACTCTGCTGAGACATCACAAACACATTAGGATTGTCTAGTGATTGGTTAGCCCATCATCACCCAAGCACTACATGGTAGGTATGATGAAGCCGAAGCTTTAACTCAACATTTCCACAATCATAGTATAAAGCCACGTGTAGTGTATTATAATTACCACACTGACACAGTAGAGTCACTTTTTATATTGCCTACAAAAAGCTCCTACAGCTTTTCCCACATTCTGTAGCAAAGCTAGACTATATTGCTTGGAGAGTGGCTGCTTTCTGGCTTGCTTTCCATCTCACAAGCCTAACAGGGGAATGACAGCAAATTCTCCAGCTTTTCTAAGTGAAGCTAGAGGGGCATGTTCACTGCTACACATGTACTAAAGACCAAAAGGAATGAGCTTTTAGAATGTAGAGCGAGTGACCAGAATAAGGAATAAAATACAAAGCAGGGCAAAAAACCCCAAACAACATGGAGAACACTTCTGAAGACTAACTAAGACTTTGGTAGAGGTATCTTCATATTTCAACATCTCTGATGTTAAAGTGACTCAAAGCAATAAGCAGTATCACCAGCTGCTCTATACAAGTCATGTAACTGAGGGGTATCTGAATCAGATTTGTGGGACTGTCCCTCACATCAAGAGACGTTATGTTGTCAGGGTTGTTTCCCAGCTTCCATGCATAGTTTCTTAGGGAAAGTCTAGATGTATTTTTATCTTTCATATGCTAGATGGAATCACTGTATAGGCCGCAACAGCTGCCCATGAGTCCTATAATAAGGCATGGAGGAGCAAGTAATTTCATTTATTGAGACAGGAAGTACATCAGCATCTGTGAGCAGCCCACACCATCAGGATAATCATTTTCAAGGTTAAACAAAATAAAACCTTCACTAAGTATGAAAAGATGCACTCTGATTTCTTATTCTGACAGGGACACTAATAGTGAATTAGATTTAGGATTGCAGATGGGGAAGTAGAAACGATTCCAAGAACCTTTTCCAAAGCTAAGCTAGCTGTTTGGGAAAAGTTAATAATAAAATAAACACACTGAACCAACACAAACAGTTCTATAATATACGGCCTTCCAGAAGCTGCCAGTTTTTAATTATAGAAGCATGTGTGGGAAGAAGCTGAGGGAAAGGGAAGTTAGTGGGCTTATTGCACTTTGAAATGTACCCCCAAGATTGATGTGCAGAGAGGAGCCTCTCTCCCAGTAGAAGATGGGAGTTGGCTGTGTCAGCATCATCATCCTTCCTTTTGACATAACCCTAGAAAGGACATTCTGCAAGCCTGGCAGCAGTGGACTGGCAGCAGTGGACTCCCATTTATCCCTGCAGAGATTACCTGGGAGTGTTAGTACAGTTTGAGGTCCCTTTAAGAGGGTCCAGGACTAGCTGAGGTCAGGGATGATAGCACAGCTCCAACAGAGACATGCTGTCAGGGAGCATACAAGGCGACACCTGACTTCCAGAGCTCGTGCAAAGGCACAGGCCCTCCAGGCTGAAGGTCCTTACTCCTTGCAGAAACCCCATGATCATTCCATAGAGGAGCAAATCCCTTCCCCATGATGGAAGGATCTGGGATTAACTCTGTGAGGGGATCCTTGCAGAGTTTCCTTGACCCTCTCCCTTGGAAAGAGGGTAACCTAGCCCGATGGACCTGATTCTAATCAGGTGTGGTTGTACTGATGGAACATCACTGATTTATGTTCAAAGCACTGTATCTGAGGCCACCTCAAGCCCCTTTAATCTACATTGTGAATGAAGCCCTCTAGTACGGTGTGAAGCCTTGCTACACTGGCATACATTGCTTAGGGAGTCAAATTATGCTGTCACTTGCACACAGGTATATCCAAAGTAATTCCAGTGGGGGAAAAGGAGCTATTTTGCATTTACACCTGTTAATGGAGTTACTCCAGGTTTACACCAGCATGACTGAGTGCAGAATTTGGCCCAGTGTGCCTGCCCAATTCTCACTTGTCAATTTCTCACTTGTCACAATTTCAATCTTCCCATAAATACAGGATGTTATGAGTTAGTGAAATAATACCAGGATGGAACAAAGGTAAAATTAACAGCATTCCTACATAACAAGCCTGAATTAAGGGATGGTGGAATCTTATGCAAAGTATGGACTCTAACATACCCCAGTAATTTGATACTGATTAAAACAATTAGCTTACATGATGTAAGGGCACTGCTGTTCAAAGTGGGGGTGAGGCTAGGTGTTTTGCTGACTGCTGTTGAAATTGGTAACAGACTTTGCATATTATATCACCATTTTTTGTTGTGTTTCACATGCAGTGTTTTTCTGCTTTTGACTTTGAGGTGTGAGGGGGAAGGCTCTAATCATATGGCCTTGTGCAGATGCTCTATTTGCATTTCTATTAATCCAGGCCCTCCTGGAGACATTTGAGCATAGGCACAGCGTGCTTTGAGTTTGAACTTGTGAGAACCCATACCACTGCTTAATAACTTAATACATATGTATAGGTTCCTTCAGACAGCCCACTAGGAGGCAGAAGCAGGGGGAGGTGCAATTCATGTATAGGCTCTAGGGGTCTATATAAAAGTATTCTGACAGGAAGGAGCACCTTGTGGAGTAAAGAACCCCAGTTCCTTATTGTCAGGCAGGTGGCTGATTTAGGTAGGGAAACCTGTTTTATGGGAGTCTGCATAAATGACAGCTCATACAGATCCACTTGAGCAGGTTTCTGGTGTCCAGCAACTTATCATACTGGTTTATTTCACAAAGATTGTCAAAGAGGAACTGGAAAGCACTCTGTGCTTTTGAATCCTTTTATTCGAAGCTCCCCAGAAACCCTAACAAATATCCTTTAAAGCAGCCACCTGACTAATTACAGCAAAAAGTAAGATTAATAATAATAAACTGCAGCACAGAGTTTTCATTTTTAAAGTGCTTAACAAATATTAATCAATCACACACCAAAATTACCTGCAGTGGATGTTGCAACATATACTTCTAGATTCATATATTCCAAGGCCAGAAAGGACTAGATCAACTAGTCTGACCTGCTGGATAATACAGGTCACAGAACTTGCCTAAAATAGTTCCTAGAGCAGAACTTTTCAAAAAAAATCCAATCTTGATTTAAAAAATTGTTGGTAATGGAAAATCCACTTTTATATTGCTTGTGCAATATGCTGCAAGGAAGTGGCACAATTTTAGAATTTTCCTAAGATTTTCAACATAAAATGCTTCAACTTCTGCCATCTTTTCTTCCCTCACCCTCTTTTAGTAAAGTTCTGATCAGTTCGGCAGTCCCCAGAAAAGGCTGCTTTCAGTGGGCCCTCATATGGTGAAATCAGTTCATGAGACACTCCAGAACAGTGGTCTACAGCAGTTGTCCTCAAACTAGGGACGCCGCTTGTTCAGGGTAAGCCCATGGCGGGCCGGGCCGGTTTGTTTACCTGCTGTGTCCACAGGTTTGGCTGCGGCTCCCACTGGCCGCGGTTCGCCGCTCCAGGCCAATGGGGGCTGCGGGAAGGGCGGCCAGCACATCCCTCGGCCCGCGCCACCTCCCGCAGCCCCCATTGACCTGGAGGGGTGAACCACGGCCAGTGGGAGCTGCGATTGGCTGAACCTGCGGATGCCTTATTGGGATCCAGGAAGTGGGCGGGCAAAGCCCACCCACTGCTAAAGGATCCCCCCCCCAGGGGGGGTCCACAGGACCTGGGAAACCAATTAATTACGGGGGACAACTAATGAACAACAGGAACAGGAGTGCGGTCAAAGGATCAAATGAAGGGAACCTGACGGAGACACCGAGCAGAGAACCCCGGACAGCGCCCACTGCTCCTCAAAAGTGTCAAGGGAGTCAGTGGACACCGCCCAGAGGAACTCTGCCCGGAGGCGTGAACGGACAGAGGATCGGAAATAGGCCCCACAGTCACAGGAGACTCCATCAGCCAACCTGCGGATGTGGCAGGTAAACAAACCGGCCCAGCCCACCAGGGGCTTTCCCTGAACAAGCAGCGCCCCTAGCTTGAGAACCACTGGTCTACAACACCTGATGCTAGAAAAAGAAAAACTTAATAATGCCAACACTGCACAGAGAGAAAGGAACTGCAGTCTCTAGAGCACACGTTTGACTTCAGACAAAATGGCCAGTGAAGAGCCGTAACTGACTCATTTCCTAGTATTTAAAGGGCCAGTTACAAGCAAAGGCAAACCTGCAAGCAAAGGCAACGCCAAGAAGGGACTTGAAATTCCATCTTAGGCTGTCAGGTAGACAGAACAAATGTCTGGGGGAATAAATGGTAATGAGGTGTCTGCTTTGAAATTCAGGTGTGTAACACGTACGGCCCTAGTCACCCTCATTCAGATTCGTTGCTATGGTTAACGTCCACCTGACAAATAGAAATTGAGAATTGTTCTTAAAACTCTCATATCTCAAGTTCATATTTATAGGATCGTGTGTGTCGCCCAAACATACACAAGAGTCTGCTCTAATTTACACACATTCATGTCAATGGGGACTCATGGCTTGTAACTGAGGGCAGAATTTGACACGTGGTCAGTAGGATGTCGGTCCTACTCTGCTTGGTAAAAAACTGATTGAAACTCTGCGTGCCAGATTTTCTCCCCCAGCCTGGCTCCTTTCACTGCTCAGGGGATGCAAAGAAGAGTTTTACCAGTAGAGAAAATCCCAGCTGGCATAAAACTAGTGGAGCCACCCCTTGTGCCAACCGCTCCCCTCAGTCCCAGCATAGGGAGTGGGCTATTGAGGGAAGAAGGGGCACAATGGCATGTGAGGTCCATGGTGAGGCTAGGAAGGTGGGTGTGGAGTACAACTGCAGGACTCTGATTCTCAGCTGGCATACGGTCTCTTGTATACACTGTGCACAGCTAGTACAAGTTAGAGCAGCCCCGATTGCTCTCACTCACTAGGGTTAGAAGAGCTGGTGCAGACTGGCCCACAGAACCAGGGAGCCATTTTGGCATCCTCTCCTCTGCTTCTCTGCACTAAGTGGACCTTAGTACAGGAGAGAAACTGAGCCTATGTACTGATTTTGAAGCTTGGAGTGAAATCCTGGCCCCACTGAAGTCAACGACAAAACTGCCATTCACTTCAACGGGGTCAGGATTTTACCCTTGGTGTTCACCAGCTCCATTCCAAGAGCCATGACAAAAGAGCAGTATCACACAGCATTGCCTGCTCATGGCACTCCCTAGCTCTCCAGGAGAGCTGCCAACAAAGCATATTTAGTTTTTCTATTTAAAAAGGAATAGGAGAGGCAAGAATGGAGGGAGCCTCACAGAGATGGGGACAAGCTGATTAGCCTCATGGTTGGGAGAGGGATAGATAAAACTGAGTCCCACTAGGGTTCATGCACATGCTATGCTGGAGTGCCCAAAGAGGGACAACGCAAAAAAGTACAAGCAATTTTGTTTTCATTAGAAAGCGTTGTATGAAGGCAACTGGTGCTTTAGTTCAAAGAGAAAGTGTTCTGTCTTGTAAGAGTTACTTATTTATACAATCTCACACAAGTAGCGATGGCTACACAAGAAAACTGCAAACATTAATGTTAGCTGCTGAGTTTAGTGTTGCTTACAGTTTTCTTTTTTACTTTCAAGCTTGTTACTAATAACACAAACCTGTTTTTATTAATTTACATTAAGTTCATTTAACACCAATGAAACAGACCAGAAATGTATAATGAGTAACATTTAACAAGCTACTGCAGCAGGGCTAATCATGTTCAGTTTACGAGCTCTGTTTTGTTCTTTTAAAATATTATTGTAGAATAAATGCTATGTTCTTCACTTACAACAGAAAGGAATAATTTCTCCAGGTAGCTTACTAGTGAATAACAAAGAAACGAACAAGTTTAATAATCTCCAATTTGGGTTTCTACCATACATAATGATACAGACACTGAGTTCTGTGGCCAAAGTACATGAAGAAGCACCCACAAGTACTGAAAATTTAATTAAAAGTCAGAAAGCCACTGCAATGAAGACTCAGCAGAAAGCCATTTATTTTTAAAATCTAATATATTCTTCATGACTAAAGGCTAAAGCACATGCTGACTTACACATTTAGCTGTAGCTGATTTAAGCTACTTGATGATTTTTTTGCGCACAGGGTGGTGCTCAATTTGCAATGGAGTAAATTGGCAGAATTTAATTTGGTGGATTTTTTTAACTCTGTAAAAAGAATCCTCATTAAAACCTCACAATAGGCTGTATACTTTTTTCATCATTAACTAGCATAACTGCAGGTAAAAAAGATACAATTATGGATTTATATAAATCCTATTGTCAATTTACAGCTCAAAGACTGGTGAGCTACCTCATTTTAAACAGGTTATTTTTTCCCCTTAACCTTTCTTTGTTTTAATGAGGATTCAGTTTGTCATTGTCTAGGATTCTGTTTGCAGGGAAATTTCCCATCAGTTGCAAGTGGGTAAAGGGAAGAAGACTGAAACATCTTTTGCTGAATTTCAAGCAAAACAAAATGATGGGCAGGAATTTCAACCTTTCAGTTTTCAATGTTCTACTTAGGCAGACAGAAGGCAGCAGCCTCTTTCCTGCCCTCTTCATCCCCACAATTGTTGTATTTCTCATCCTTAAAGGAAGGGCTTTCCATTACTCTCTTTGCCCAATCTCTTCTTTCCTGTTCACCCAGGTGTGCTCCTGCCTGCCTCTGAAACACCACCAAGTTCTTTGCTTTGCTCCTGTTCTACCAAGCAGGAGAAGCAGGACTCATTTAATCCATGCTGCCACATGTCATTGGCAGAAAGGAACAAAAAGCCATATGCTGTCATGCATGCCACACATGGAACTTCTGCTACAGTCACTGTGAACGAGGTGGAAAAACAAGTATCAGCATGAGGTTCAAACTCAGGAGCTCTATGAAGAAGATGACATCTTGCAGAGGAGGCAGTAGATAGGACATTCTGTTAGGGAGACTCCGAGCAAAAACTCGATATCCCTCAAGTAAATGTGGCAGATCCTGGGCTGATGTAAATTGTCATAACTCCATTGACCTGCCCCAATGAGTATTTTGTCATTGATTTCAAGGAGACCTGGATTTGGCTTTCAGTCTCCAAATAGGTGGAGGGGGAACTGAGTCGTGTAGTTTAATAACACTTTGTAGCACTAGCCAGGAATGGATTTAGGGCTTTGGCCTAGACTGGAAGTGCTGCCACCCAGCCTACTCTACGGAGTGGCTACAAATTCCTGCGTTCCAAGTACTGAATGCACGGGGGGGCATGGAACTGAGGGCCAGATGAGAAGAACGTGGAAGCGAGTTGGCAAATAAAGGTTGGAAGCAGAGGTGAGTAACAAAGATCAAATGGATTTCAAAGAGAAGAGATGGGTTAAAAATCATTTTAACCCTTAGAGTAGTTGAAGAGGGAAACACAGGGAATAATGACTGGGGCCAGATGGCAGCCTGAAGACAGATGGGCTGGCTTAAGTATAGGCAACACATATAGCTACATAGGGTACGGGGGGTGGGGAGCACTTACATAGTCCTGTACCTGATTCAGTAAGGGCCTTGTTTGATTCTGGTTCATTTGCTTGTCACCCAGTGACTTTATTTACAATACATACTCAAAAATCCTTAGTGCTGCTGTAACCCACACACCTTCTGGGTGTGGTGTTCTGTCAGCTGTGGATTTACCTTTGAAGCTCTGAAGGGGCTAACACAAAGTATTCTGACGGGAAGGAAGAAAATACAGGAATTGTATGGGAGTATAGGATGCCAGGGAATGGGAATATGTCCTCTTTATGACTTGGGATGCCAATTCACCTAGTAATGCCCAAGCCTGTTGTACCAGCCACCTAACATCTTAACAGCCAGCCAGCCAGCCAGCTAGTCACCAAGCAAAATGCCAATGTATCAGACACCAATATGTAAAGGAAAAGAATTATTCCTTTCTTAGCATTTGGATGCCTTGGGAAGGGTTCTTTCCCCTGCTCTGGCCCCTAAATGCCACTCCGCCATAAACAGCCTGCAAAGGACCACAGGAGAATTCCCTTGGCACAGGCACACCCCCAGGATCGGGATTGTGCTGGAGGTGAACCAGCAACAGAAGTGGTGGGACCATAGCACACACCAACATGGCCATTCTGGCTTGTGCCATTGCAGTCCCCACAGCTTGCAGAATCCCAAGAGGTTAAAACCACCTTTGCTCTGCATCTTGCCCTTCTCTGGGTTCCCCACACCCTTCTAATCCTTTGAACTTTTTATCTTCCTTAAGAAATAACTCAAAGTTGCCTTCAGCTTGCTGGATGACGAGTTAATTACACGTCAACATTAACCTTTGTTAGCTCGGAAGTAGAGCCCTTTTCTACCTGAGAAAATAAAGTCTGTGCTAAAATTCTTAATGATCTGGGTTAAAAATCAAGAATTTGTATGACTTGAATGCATGAACCAGGGAACGAACAATAGGTATCATCAAAATGTACTCTAGTGATAACTCAAGCTGAAATTGAACAAGGATATTCCTCAGATATTTCAAGGACAATATTCAGTAAAGGGGCATGAAAGCTGCTAAAGAATGCTGCCACGGGGGACAACTCAGTCGCCCTGTAGCTCAGAGATAAATCAAGCTTAAACTAAGATTCTGATTTGGTAAATGCTTTTCTGATGCAGTTCTTTGTTTCACCATTTATAATCTGCCTGAACACTCTCCTGTTTATATTCAGTAACAGTATCTCTCTTCTATAAAAGCCAAAAAAGTTGGTTAATTTGAGATCAAATGTATCACAATCAGTGATGTTGTAGCTAATAAACTTCACCATTCTGAGGCCAGATAGATGAGGTGATTTACTGCTCCATACCAGACTACATTGCTATCAGTATTGTGGAGGTTTCTGTAGCAACTCCACAGTTAAGGCTGTGTTGAGATTTGTTCTTTAAACAGGACTACTATTCCTCTGCTTCACACTTAATGATTAAATTTAATCTTCAAATTTGGCACCATAACTCTTCAAAAGACAATTATATGTTGATGTAACGTTTCACTTTTGCAGGAGGAAATATTTTAAAACTCTCCCTTTCCCTTGGGTTCCTAGCTTGGAGTCCCCACAAACTCCCCACTTCACATTCACACCTGCATTCTGGTAACATCTCAGACATAGGCTATTTTAAAATAAAATGCATACAGCCTGGTCCACAGCCCACTGAAATCAATAGGAAGCCATCTGTTGACTTCAGTGAGCTTTCGATCAGGCCCATAAAGAATTATTCTCCTTACTCCAGATAACCTTATTTATTTAATTATACCATGAAAAGCCAAACTGTCAGCTTCAGTATGACAGTACTTCCTTTTCCCAATGGCATGAGGGCAGCTGCCTCTATTGTAGAGCTGCAAGTGCCCAACCTCTGACAATTTGGGCTGCAGCTCTCTCCATCTCTGCCCCTGCCTTACTAGGGCTAGGGAAACTAGCGATCACGGAGGGGACTGGAAAAGCTACAGAAGCAGCTGCTTCCCCTGACAAAGCTCCTGTAGTTCGCCAGAGGGCAGTCCTGGTCTGACATACCTGAGAAAGTTGGCTAAACTGGAACTCGGCTGCCTAATTTAACAAAGTTGGGGGAGGCCTGAGATATTTGTGGGTCAGTCATGGATGGCACGGTGTGGAGCTGGACAACAGTGCTGAGTAGCAGAACTCCTGACATTCTCCCAGGCCTCTGCTGTCTACTAGTCCCCACCCCTTCTGCTGACCAAGTTTCCTGGCCCCAAACAGGAGCCCAGCTCCCTAATCTCATGAGCTGTCCCTCCACCTCCAACCACCCTACCCCCTTAACCTGCATTCCAAATAAATCCTTAGTTTGTTTTTCCTCCTTTACTCATGTGATTGTTTCTGTTTATTATCAGTCATTTTATCATCATTTCTATTGATCCAATGAAATGAATGACCAACTGTGAGAGTGACTGGGAAAGAAATGTACAGCCCTTCTCCCAATCTTCCCCCACCCCCTTCTTTACCACACTCAGCTTTTAAATGTTTATACATATCTGTATGAAGACACATCATTTAAAAGCTTAATGTGGCAGGGAAGTAGGTGGACATGATAGGGAGTGGGGATATAAGGTAAGTAGTTTGTGGAGCAGGGCTTCGGGGAAACCGAAGGGGGAGAAGAGCTGTATGGACAGGGGGAGAAACATGGAACAATCCTGGCTGCGTGTTGAGAGGGACACAGGGAGAAACAAGGTTCTACAAGGGCACGTGGGGAGCAGTATGTGCCACTCTGCCAGGAGGAGTGGAAGAGGAGCTGTGGAGAGACATAAGATACAGGGGATAATACATAAGACTAAGATTTAATCACAGGTATTTTTAGTAAAAGTCATGGACAGGTCACAAGCAAGAAACAAAAAATCACTGCCAGTGACCTGTCCATGACTCATACCATAAATATCCCTGATTGAATTTTTGGGGGAAGCCCAGGGAGCCCACAGCACCAGCTGCCAGGGGCAGGAACCCCTGGGGGTCCCGCTGCCACTCCAGCCACTGCGGGGAGGAGCCCCTCTGCTGCCCTGGCTGCCCCAGGACTGCTGCCAGGAGCCACCGAGCTGCAGCTGCTCCCACCTAGGGTGACCAGATGTCCCGATTTTATAGGGAGAGTCTCAATATTTGGGGCTTTGTCTTATATAGGCGCCTGTTGTCCCCCACCCTCGTCCCGATTTTTCATACTTGCTATCTAGTCACCCTACTCCCGCCACCTCTGGGACCACTGCTCAGGTAGTCCCTGGGGCCAGCTGCATCAGCCACTGCTTAGGCTGTCGCTGGGGCCAGCTACCTGGGGCAGCCACAGCAGGGGCTGGTGTGGCTAGCTGCGGGGCCACCCAAGCAACTGGCTGTAGAGCTGCTTCAGCAGTGGCCAGTGTGGCTGTCCCCGGGGCCAGCTGCTTGGGTGGCCCTGCGGTCAGCCACACTGGCCGCTGCAGAAGTCACGGAATCTGTGATTTCTGTGACCTCCATGACAGACACGGTGTCCTAATAATATGTAACTATTAAGACCAACATTTTCAATTGGGTTTTGATTAAAGAAAATTTTTCAGAGAAAAGTGTCTGCTTTCCTCAAAACACTAATTTTTCATCCAGAAAAACCCAAACCCCTCAAACCTGAAAATTTGGGCCTGAAAACTAAAGTTTTTGGTCAAGCACATTTGGGTTTTGGTTGCTGAAAACCAAAACATTTTGAGTGGTTGGGATTTTTGATGAAAGTCAACATTTTCTGCTGAAATTGTCAACAAAAATATGTTTGTTTATGTTTTGTTGAAATTTTCAATCGGAAAAACATATTTTCCAACCAGGTCTAATAACAATGTTGCTAGCTATCCATGTGAACTAGTCTCAGCAATAATAAATATTTATTAATAAACCTGGGAAATTCCCACACAAGAAACTTTGTTAAATTAAAGTTAAGGTAGCCAACTTGTATATCCCAGCAATACAAACTATAAAAACCGAGGAAATAAGCAGTTAAAGAACTCAACAACCCCTTTACACTCCATTCATCAGTCGCATTCTCAAACTTCTTTCCACCATCCACAACCCTTATATCCCAACACATCCTGAACAACCAACATGCAGCCTTAAGTTTCTCATACCAACACACAGAGATACTGATATTTCAATTCTGTAACGCCTACATGAAAATAAATTCCAGATTCAAAACACTCACAAATTGCATCATTACCCCTTCACATCAGTTTTCCCTAACACTGCAGAAAAACATACCTCACAGCCCCTGTTTGCAGGTTGACACCGTATCTCATTTACTTACACACACCAGTACTAAAGCACATAGAGAATGACATACAATATAATTTTTTCAAGCCACACCAACCCTCTATCAATCATTAAAATACATGGACGTATAACCAATAAAGAAACTTCTAGTTCCATTGATGAGGTATCCAACCCACTCAAAGTTTTTTGTGGTGGAATATAATAGGAAACAATAATAGGAATACTGATCAATATTAGGAAGGCAGTTGCAGAATTAAGAATCAAAGCCTTTCCTTAAACTGTTTCAAGCCTTTTCCAAGTAAAGACAATTCTGTATTTATATAAGTTCCACTGTAGTTAGACACAAACATATGCTTAACTTTGCAGCCATATTTGGCTGCAATGTAAATACTGCAATCTGTATACAGCTCATAATTCTAGCACTCTCCCCTAAATGATACTGTTAGGAAGCTGGTGAATATTCCAGACGGGGTGACCTCTGTTGACGGGACCACATTACAGAAGGTGCCTTCTTGAGTAGTGTATCTGGGATAAAGGGGATTTGAGCAGATAGGGCAAGGCAGGCTGGAAGACGGGAATTATCAGTCAAGATTGCTCCTATCATACAACTGGCAGAGTTCATTGCACGATAGCAGGCTGAAGGTTGTACTGTTCCCTGGAGCCAGTTTAATAAATAAGAAGGTTATGGGTATGTGACTGTTCAAGCATGAAGAAATTTTTGTTGATATATTTTCAGAAACTAATTTTTTTTTCTTTAATAACCTGCAGGGCTACTTCTTGGCAGGATTACCAGTCAGCTTTGATAGCCTAGGTTACAACAATCTGAAGCGCATTCCAATTCTTTAGACTTCTGTTTTTCTTACCACTTTGCTTTAATTGTGCAGAAATAAATGTAACATAGGCAAAGCAAAACTGAGTTTTTTCAGCTAACTATAAGATAGTAGAACAAGTTATCAGAGAGACGTTACACTTCCTTAAAGATGCAAATTGATAATGGAGCTGTACACTCAGGCTTTTTTTGAATAGCTTGGTAAGAGTCCTGTTCGTAACATTTTACACAACATTAAACGCACGAAAAATAGGAAATCTGATAAACCCAGGATACAGAGCATGTTTATCTACTTTTTGGAATTCATTGGACTCAGTTGCTAAAGTTCTACCACCTTCACTGAACACAACTGAAGTGTGTTCATCAGAAATCAGCCTTCCCAGCACCTATAGGGTAAAATGACAGGCCACATTTGGGCTCTCGCTTATGCATGCATATAAACAAACAAGGAAAGCCATTGGCAGGAGTAGACTCACAGAGCAAAACTATTAAGTCCTAATCTTGACCACTCTGAAAAGTCTTGGGGCAGATCTTCACAGGGTGTAAATTAGTGTCACTCCTCAAAGTTAATAGTGCTCTATCAATATACCCCAGTTGAGGATGTGGCCCAAGAGGTTCACACTCTGCAGACCAGTTGCAAATCCAGGCACAAATGGGTATTCTAGGCTATGCTTTAAGGAAGGTCTGAATATTTTATCCCCTGTGCAACCTCCATTTTCTTTTAAACCTTCAAGCATATGGGGAAGGTACAGGGTGGCAGGGAGTCTTCTTATTCCCCACAGAATTAAAGCTCTCAGAGTCCAGTCATCTAATCCATTATGTTTCTGAAGAACTGACACTGAGTTCCTGCTCCCCACTTGTCTCCCATATAGCCCAGGGTTAAGTTGGCAACTAGCAAACCTTGCATTGAAGTTCTTAAGACTATTTACCCACTCACCCATTTGTCCATGTTCCTACCCACCAATAATAATTCTATTTGTAATGCAACAGGCCCTCAACTTTCACAAGTAATGAGCAATTTTGTGTACCTGCATTTTTGGGTTCCCAAACGGAGAAAGCTTAAAGGGGCCTGATTTCTGAAGTGCTGAGCATCAGTTCTGAAAAGTCAGTCCCCTTTAAGGTATCTCAAGTTGGGCACTCAAAAATCACTCCTCATTTTTGAAAATGGCAGCACAAAACATGAACCGTCTTGTCAATGGCTTGAACAAAACTTGGGGTTTTTTCGTGGGGGAGGGAGGGATTGCTCTGATTTTTTGTTAATAAAAATCTTGGGTCCCTATGTTCAGTTTTTCTTATCATCCATCCAACAAGAGTCAGTGGTAGCATTTAGAATCACATTGACATTCTTCTCCTTATCACATTTCAGGGCAGCAACTTTATTCTCTCTCAGACAACACAGAATCACATCTAAAACTATCCTGCATCATTATGGATAATAGATGCTATGGATTAAATAGATTTGTTCCTGTTCTGTGTAAGGGCCTGATCCAATGCCCATTGAAGACAATACAAAGCCTCTCAGTGACTTCTGTGGGCCTTGGATCAGGTCCTTAATGAACCTTGCACAGGGAACCTATGTGGGAACTAAATGGAGGTGGGCAGAATCCTTATCTCCCAAACCAGTTGCAATGCACAGAACACCAATGCAGCCGCTCTGTGACCGCTGCTACTGCCTTTTGTAGCCCCTCAATGCCCCCTTTGTGGTGCTTTAGGCCCGGTGGGTCCACCGTACATGAGCCCACTAGTCATTTCTCCAACCTTCCCACCCTAAATCCCCCTCCAGAGTCCCACCTATGCACACCCCGTCCTCCTCCCCAACCCCATGTGATAGAACTGTACCGGTTCAACGGCTCTTTGGACTGTAAATACCCATTGATGAGTGGGGAGAGCAGTATTTGGCTCTATGGAGCCTGATTTGTTTCATGTTAAGAGTTTGGTTACCGGACATATTCTGTTGGCTGTTACAATATAATGTCATCAAGATTCACTGGGTATTTTCCCAAGATCCCTAAAATAATTTGCAAGCACTAGCATCACAGTCAAGGTAGTTTAAATAAGCCAAATTTGCTATTACATTAATTCCAAAGATTAAGTTTTGTTCTCCTTTGGTTTTGAGGAGAAGATGATTTATTTGGTTGATCCAGCCCAAGCAGGGGGAGGAAGGATCACTGTAAATCAAGCTGGGAACACACAATCACTGAAAAATATGCCGTTAAAGAGCATTTGTCTTTCAAGCACTTTCTGTGAGTCCATGCTGGGGGGCAGAGAGGGGAGGCCATTTTGGTTGCACAGGTATGAGAAGCAGAAAAGGATTCTGGGTAAATATTAAGTTAAATTTAAAAGGAAGTTCAGATGCTCTTTACAACCATTTGCACTTTCCCACCATTTGGATGTGCCCTCCCAAAGCAAACATGAATGAAGAAGCTATTTCTTCTGGGTTTTGCCTCTATATGCATTAATTAGTGCCATCAGTGTTGAGAAGAGCTACCTGCTCTTTATAAATGCTTCCTACTTGTACTTCCTACTTGTTCTCAGCAGTACAATGCTGACGTCATTAGAGCACATGAGGAGCAAAACTACAATCAGCAACTAGTTCATCATTCGTTTACTGAACACGTCCTCTTTCAGAGTCCCTGAGTCCATCTCCCTTGTGCTCTACTGGAAAAAAGGAAAAGGAAACAAAACCACAGATTGGTAGCGATCCTGCACTGAGAACCATGTGGGTGGGCCCCTGCACTTCAATGAGGCGCCACACAGGCACAGAAGTCTGCCCACGCAGTCCTTAGTGCTGGATCAAGGCCTTAAGTTCTGCCTGTTTGATTGCACTTTAAAAATATTTCACGTCTCTTACCCACCCTATTCCTGCCCCTTTGTACAGTGAATGCTGATGATTACATACTGTAGACCAATTCCATATCCAGATCAGTCAGGGTAGAAAGCTGAATTTAATCTCTGACCTGCAGTTACTTCCATGGGGGTATTCAAACCCTCTTTGTTTCACTAAGCAAAACTTGTCTTTCACAGGCAAAAACTAATTTCCCCCATGACAAAGTTTTCAATGGTGCACCAAGGGGGAGGGGAATTGTTTTCACTAAGTTATAAAACCAGTGAAAAGGCCATTTTTTCCAGCTTTGTGCATATATGAGATGTCAAGATAATTTAGTTTTGAAATATATCTTAGAGGTAAGAGCAGAAAGGACAAATATATAACAAACAACATATGTGATATGTAAAGAATCACCTTATTTTATTTTGTTTTATAGAAAAGAAATACATAAATATGAACATGCCAGGCATTAGATGTGATGCTTAGATTCTACAGTGATCTGTGCCATAGGTAGTAGGTATAGATCCAGAATACATGCATTTTATCTTATATATTACTTTAGACCGGATGCAAGTGTTAATTCTTAAAATTCTTTTGAAATGAATGGATTGTGTTGTGAAGTGACACCGCTAATGTACTCTCAAATCTCCAGCAGGGAAGGAGTTAATTGCTAAGAATGTGATGGTGGGAGGAGTTCGGTTTATGGACAGATATTGTCTGAAATTCTCCCTCTTCTTCACAGTCCCTTTCCTATTGAAAACCCTAGACAGTCTGTCATCTTGTTGGGTTGCTAAGAGCAAAAGAGGAAACAGCATGATCTCATCTCTTGTATCCTATGGACGGGCCTACATCCCTGTTTTCAACTCTACAGGAGACTAAGAGTGTGAGGCTGTCAACATGCTGCCTTCCCTAACCCACAGGAAACATGTCTTTTGTTTGTACACTTCATGGGGCAATAGGGTCTTGAGCCTGATCAAATCTTTTGAATGCCACTGCCATAAAGATAAATACTAACTACATAATAATGACGCAGATCAATTGGTTTCAACAAATTATAGATCTGCACCTTTGTCTTGCATTGCATAGATTGTCTCTGCCATGACAGAGGATGCTTCTTTATATGTTCTTCCTCTCAGCTCTTTCTGTGTCCATTCTCCACATTTAAAGACCAACTGTATAAATAAAAGGAAGAGTGAGATTCTGTAGAAAGCAAGAAATTGTGGATCTCGTTCCCTGTTGTCCTGCATTCTGTGCAGTCATTTATACCAGGGCTAAGTGTGTGCAATAGACTATCAAAAATCAGATTGGTAGCAGTTCGTAGTCAATTCACACTGGTGCAAGGAATTGCACAAAGTGCAGAGCAACAGAGAACCAAACCTTATAGCTCGTCTTCCTTACTGTGATGTATTTAGATGTTCAGAAGGTGATAGTGGAAGAGGAACAGGGATAAAAGCATATTCAGAAGGAGGAAACGATTCTTTAGGAGGTGTGATCTCTTGTCATTCTGCGAGCTGCACTAGTGCCTCCTTGCAGCCCCAGTAACCTGGGATGTTTTTATTCAAGCAAATTGTTCCAGTGACACTTCATTCTTAATTCGTGCTTTGTGTATGTCTCAGAAATGTGCTCCTCTGAACACCTCTGGGGCCAGATTCTAGTCTCATTTACACCAGTGTTAGTGGAGTAATTCTGGATTTAGATCACATCGATAGTTACAGAAATCAGGACCAGGCCCACAGAAACAGCAAACAGCTGTGTCTGAGGAATAGCATGTTGAAAGGGATAAAGAGTTGTCATGAGCAGATGGAGTAATATGGCCACTGCTGTATCTTTTCATTCTGCAGGTGTTTTCACATTCAGAAAAAGCAGTTACAGTACATCCATCAGGGGCAGGAGGACTTTACTACACCTCACCGTCCTGTGTCCTCTTCCTCTTCAGGGACACTACCTAGAGAAGATTAAAATACTGGGAAATTACCCATGGTGTTACTGTTTCCACTCCGCTATGTTTACCTTATAGGACTTTCAGGCACGGGTCCCTTGACTGGCTTATGAATGTTTATGAAAGCTCTAATTGTGAAAGCATGTTTCATCTAGCTACCTACCCAGCCTGCATCACCATAGTATCTGTGCACCTCGTATCCTGCTTTGATCACTCAGGTTTGTTTCTGAGTAACAGCCGTGTTAGTCTGTATTCGCAAAAAGAAAAGGAGTACTTGTGGCACCTTAGAGACTAACCAATTTATTTGAGCATGAGCTTTCGTGAGCTACAGACTTAAAGTCTGCTGCAGTTTCCACGGCATGCATCTGATGAAGTGAGCTGTAGCTCACGAAAGCTCATGCTCAAATAAATTGGTTAGTCTCTAAGGTGCCACAAGTACTCCTTTTCTTTTTGCAGGTTTGTTTCTCTATACCTCCCTTAGAATTATTAAGACCTATAGGATCTTGCTCAAGAGATGTTCTGTTATCAGGCTTCCCCTTGAGTGCTCATGAGAAGAAATTCTGATATGTGGTAACTACCTCACCCTGTACCAGAGGTTCCGTTTTCTGTGGCACAAAGTTGTTTTGTTTTTGAGGACCACCAACTCCTAGTTATCTATAGTTTTCATAAAGTCTTATAAATGGCCTTCATTTTACTTTGTTTGTAATGCATGGAAAACCTAATGACATGGTGCAGTATCCAAGAACTAGCCTGTAAGGTCCTGTCAACACAACATCTGAAACCATATTAGCTATCAGCAAAGTTAAGTATAACTGATGCAGGATTCTAGCACAGCTTCCCTAATCACCTTGAGCAAAGATTTTTTTCTTACAACTGTGAAAGAAAATCATGTTATAGACACCCAGCCACTCACTCCCAGGGTCGATCAGAATGCAGTCTGCAGGTAAATGTAATCTTACAATGTTCATTATGCATCATAAGCATGTATTTTGCCCAGATGCATCAATAAAGTGCCCAACATGGAATTATTCAATCAGGTCACAAAACAGACATGACCCCATGAACCACTAATTTGCAGTTTGTTTTATGTCAGGGAATATCCATTTAACAATTACATACAACGTACAGCCAAATTAGTGCTAAGCAAAAAAGTGAATCCTGTATAATCACCACCAGTGTCTATTGCAACATGTTTTAGTCAAAGCTTTCTGCTTCCAGTCTTGATTCTGAGAGAATTCCACTACAAGTATAGACAGGTTCTTTAGACTCCCTCCTTCCATCATCTCATGTCTGTTTTACAGTTAAATGCATCCCATGTCTGCAAAACCAAGTGGCATCCCATCAGTTAGCATGTTCTAAATAACAGGTCTGCAAATGGGCACAGCTCCATAGACTGGCCCAGTGTCTTTTTGGCAATTGTTGCATATCTGATTAAAAGAAGAAAATAATATAAGTACTTTGGAATTGTTTGGAGAGCTTACTGTGCATTGCAACTATTAATAAAATACTTTTTCTGTCTAAAGGGTAGACCCATTACTTTTTTGAAGAAAAACTATATATCACTTGTGATGTAATCCAGCTGAGTCTTTATTCAGCATCCCAGGACTTGGCAGACAAACTAGTTTTCAGTGGCTCTGCCAAAAAAAATGTAGAATTTCCAAAGTGTGCAACTGAAAACTGACTTCTGGTTTGCAAAGATTTAAATTTATTTTAAAGGAACACAAGCACTTTCATTACAATGTGCTTATAAATGCAGAATAAAAACATAGCATTGGACCAGAAACTTGTCTTGATTAAATGTGTAGTAGGTATAAAATTAGGTGTACATTTTATAATGATTATATCCTTCCATTTGTGTATCACCTGTCATCATCCCTTATGGAGTGCAATTTAGAAGCCCATACATGGCAAACCAGCCAACTCTGCTGGATGGTGCATGGGAAAGAGGGAGGAGCCATTGCCCTGTATCCTCTTTGCCGATCCCTGCCATATTTATCCTAGTGTCCCCAGGAGCAGAGGAAGAATTTTGTTGTGGGGAAGGCATTGGTGGATTTAGGAGTACGGGGTTCGATTCCTATCTCTGTAACAGACTTCCTGTGTGACCATAAGCAAGTCACAATTTCTCTCCGAGAGTCATTTTCCCACCTGTAAACGAGGGATAATCTTCCTTTGTCTGTCTTGTGCATTTAGACTGCAAGCTCGCTGAGGCAGAGACCAATCTCTTACTAGGTGTATGTACAGTGCCTGGCACAACAGAGGCTTGATTTTTGTTTGAGGCCTGTAGACATTACTACAATACAGAGACCCCAGGGGAATAAGGACCAAATGCAGGGGGAGCTCTCACTTCTTACAGGGCCATAGGGAATCAGGCCTTCCATACTGAACACTGGGAGGTGTATATTCTTCTCTCACTTTGTACACAATCCCTATTAAAGTGAGCAAGTTTGTCCATGCACTGGGCTACCATTTCCCTTATTCTTCAGGAAAACAGATCACCTGCAGAAGGTACTGCTTCAAATGATCAATTTCTTTTCATTGTGATCTCGATATTTTGGCCAAAAATCCTGTGAGGACGTGGAACAACATTTCTACCCGAGCCAACAGGTGGCAAACTAGATCTTTTTGCTGCTAGGCATGTTTCCAATAATAATATGCCTGGAATCAAATCCATTTAGCCTGTTCAAATAATCTGGCTAACCTTGTTTTGTCTAGGAATATAGATAAGGCTTTTGAGTAGGTTGGATGGGATTTTCTAGTTGTAAATGTAGAGAAATTAAGGTTCAGAAAAAAATTGTAAGGCATAGATCCATTAAATGTAGCTAAGGCTTTAGCAATGGCTAGCAAACTCATTGTTATTGTAGTGCTTTGAGCTGGGATGGGAGCAAATTGTTGCTCTCCATCACTAATGCTGTTAGCCTTGGCAATGGAAGCCCTTACGCTGGCTGTCAGGGATAATCCTAATATTAAGGGACTATGGCAAAGCATCCCACCTGGCATTCTGTACAGATGATCTTTTGATGCTGATTTCACAGCCATTTTCCCCCTTAACCTCCTTACTTTAGTCTCCTCGCTTGGTAGAGTATCAGGTTATAAAATCAGCCTTGGAAAATGTCAGATCATGCCAGTTTATCTCCAAGAGGAGCTCCAGTTGTCCCCGATTACTTTCCCATGCTAGTGGGCTACTACAGACAGTTCAAGTATTTAACTCTGGTAACTCCCAGAGGCTTAGCATGCGTTTTCCATCATTTTTGTTTAATTTCTGGGAAGAGACAATATGGTCCAAGCTCCTGCTGATTAGCTAACATGACAAGACTAGGGCCATCAAGATGAATGGTCTCCCACATTCACGTTTTTTCCAATATGCTCCCAATTTCTGTTCCATCTAGTTTTATTTGGGGCTCAACATACTTCATTCACAGATATTTGCATGTGGGGGGGAGGAACATGCTCAGGTTTACTTCAAAACTCTTAAGAAATGTCATTTTTCAAACCAAATTCCTCAATTATTACTGAGCCCCAATAAAGCTAGATGGAACGGATAGTTTGTGTGTTATTGAATAAAGCACACTGGAACGTTGCTCGTGAGGAGTGACTAAGCGCAGATAGCAGCATGTCTAGATCCTGAGAAATGCAGCTTGGCATGGAGACCCAGCCACATGGGAAGGGCTGAGAGTCACTGGCAGATGTGATTAAAGTTCCTCATGGTGTGCAGAGAAAACACAATGCAATTAGGGACCTTGGGTTCCCTTTTGTACCCTTTCATATGTATTTCAGAAAACGTGGGTCATGTTGTTTTGAGATTTGCTTTATGCAGTTATATACTTATTATGTAGGAGATGCCTTCTTCTCCTGAGAGAAGAACCTCAGAGTTCTGGGTGCTGAGTGATGTTCCAGATATGTTTGCAAGGGGGAAAGGAGTGGTGGTGTGTGTGTGAGATTTTTCTTCTTCTGTTTTTGATGTTCTTTCAATTGCTGGGAAAGATGTTGGGTCAATTTTCTGATATCACTGTGATCTGTTTAGGTGAGTTGTACCTTGAACTCACTATTTTCTGCATATTTCACTCAGGATCATCACTGATATGTCTTAAGCCCCCTTAAAATTCCTTACAACTATTAGACATATTTAAAGATCAAATACATCTTAGCAGAGTCGCTTACAAAAATCTGGATCAATGTCTGCGTCAAATAATCATGTAATAGTAACTGAGTTCAGAAATGCAGTCAAGTCAGGGTGCAATTCACCTAAACAGATCTCAGTGATATCAGAAAATGGACTCAACATTTTTCTCAGCGATTGCAAGAACATCAGAAACAGGAGAAGAAAACTCCACTCAACTCTGTTACATCAGTTTTACAATGGTATAACTCTTGATCTCAAAGTTCCAAATGAAGTCAATGGAGTTACGTTGCCATAGGACTCGTATAACAGCGTGGAAGATCAGGCCCTATTTGTTTAATGTATTTTCCATATCAATAAAGCTACCAGTTTAAACAAAATGTTGAAAAGAAGAAAGTAACGTACTGAAGATTCAAGAAGCTTTGGAAGTTTGGAAGGCCCCTGCTTAATGTCTAGACCTACTGGGACTTCAACCCTCTTACCCAACAAGAAAAGGATGCAAAGTGTTTTAAAAGGCGCAGTCTCACAAGTCATGAGCCGATTATGGAGTCAGGGCTATAGGGACTTACTGGGGTTACAGCTGTATGACATATTGTATAGTAGAGTTTCAAGGTTACTGTCATATTATAGTAAAATCAATACATTGCCTCAAAAACCGATTAGGCAAACTACAGACTGTGACAAGAGATTTAGAGGAATACAGTAGAATACCCACTACTGTGCCTTGAATCTGAAACACGGCAATGCAAGTAGGAGAGCACTTCTCACAGAGTAATCCCTACGCACACTACAAGCACTAGTTCCTTCTCACTGACTGAAAGCCAAAGAATTAGACATAGAACATCTACAGGGGGGCTGCTGAATCACTCCAAAACAGAAGTAAGAGCAAGCTTGGGCAACTTACAGGAAGTGGAAAACGCAGGAGGCAAAGGACATGGAGAGCTTCCAAATTCAGCTCGAGCTGTTGAAGCTGTATTACATCTTGCCAAAGCAAAGTGTCTTCCACGTGTGAAAGCTACTTTGTCACAACAGCTTTTGCTGAGGAGTCTTTTCAACCCTGCAGCATCTTCAGGCATATTTCAGGCAATCGGATGGGAATATTTGAATGGGTTAGCCCTTTAGCTGTACATCATTATACAGATGGGGGAAAAGACAAGTACAGGATGGTTTTGTAAGAAAACTGAAGTGAACAGAGTGTACATAGTGTGACCTTAGATCATATGCCATTACCTTCCGAGATTTTTTACTGAATTCTTCTTTCTGGCTTCTTGCTTTGCTAAAAGTTGTCAGCGTCTCATTGCTACTTCCTGAACTGGCCATTGGATACAGCCCTGCTTCCTCAATCCTGCATATGCCACTAACTCTGCACGTATTAGAGTACTTTGTGTGTACAATCCCATACAGAAAATGTAGGCTGTAGCCTTATGCTTACAGGCCCCACTGAGAAGCTAGACCAGCATGAGAGAGACTCCCTGCTGCTATTAATATAGGGTTCACTTGTACCATATTTACAACATGTTGTTGCTTGGTTTGGAATTTCAAGTCTTCAAGGCTCATCAAAAATCAACTAATGTCCTTTGTATTAATATAGCAAGATGAATTATTGCTAATGCAACTGAAAGTTAATTTCAGTATTGTAAGTTCTATTGAGTTTTATTTTATGGTTTCCTGGGATTTTTATTCTCTGGAAGGGAAACAAACTAAGACATGACAAAGAAAGGCTTCAACCCCCAAAGCTGCTGTTAAAATTGTACTACACATTGCATATTGTTCTAGCATAACAACTAGCTATGATCTTTTTTCTAAAAAAACAACAACAACAACTCCACTTGCTTTTGCAAAGTATGTCAGTCAAATGCTATAACATTCAGAGTCATAATTAATTAATAGGTTCCTATACACATATAATACACACTGGATTTTTGGCAGGGCATTGGAATAGATCTGATAAGCACTAGGGCATGTGCTACTCCACACGGAGGTGGGAAATGGAGGAAAGGCACAAATCAGTATAACTCCCAATAGAATAGTTTAGGCATGTTCTGAAATAAAGTAGCTGTAGCTCAACTTGGGCCATGATTCAAGTAAAAACGATCTCCAAGATGCATTCCCTTTTAATTCTACCTCTGCCTCTGTCTCAAATTCTTCTTGGTTGGGAGGAGGAAACAGAGATGAGTGTCTTAAAACCTTTCTCTAGGTGGATGCCACACTGCTATCTATTAGTGGCCAGGTTAACGCTAATCTGTATTTTGGTCCTAGAGAGAGAGAAAATGTTTTTTCTGGAGATAATCTCACCTTTGACAGATCTGAGATATATCACGTGGCTAATATTGCTCCTAGTTCTGCTCACACTGACCTTGAATTTATTAATAACATTTTCAAATACCTAGGAATTCACTTATTTATTGTTATGAAATGTATACTAGGAGGCACAGGACACACAGATGCAGCTTAGAGGGAAGGAGACCAAGGGGGCTTTACGCCACCTTTGCCCTCCCAATTGTGTGTTAGGTGGGAGAAACAGGCCACCGGGGTGCTGCTTTAAGCCCTGCCTGTACTGCGAATGGACAGTTCCGCAGCAGCATTCCGCTCCCATACATCAACCCTCCATTCGTGTAAGGTCCCATAGGGAATAGATAACTTTTGGCTTCTGTGTTTTAGAGCAGTCATGTAACATAATCTTAAAATCTAAATGAGGCCTCGTCTATACTGGGCATAAATTGTGGATCTACTCTAAAAAGTGATACTGTAAAACAGGTATTGTACAATTCCACCTTTATTGTGGCTCATTGGTTTTCAAATAAAATTTCATCAAATTTATGAGCAAACTCAGCATGGGATTTACAGATCAAGCTGGGCTCTTTCTGGCTTGTGCATCATCACCCGTAATAAAAAATAACTGATTCACAGGCCAGGTGTTTGCCTCGATTATACCTGTGCAGTAGCACGGTATAATGTAGTTGCAACAATAACTGTGTTGTAACTGTGGGCAGAAGCTGTACTGCAATTGAAATTAATTTAACAATTATGCTAGTAGTGCCCAGGTCAGAATAAAGTCCAATCACTCTCCCATAGTTGAAATGGCTCTGCCATGCTAACAGAAGTATTAAAACAGTATTAAAAATTTAACTTTGTCACTAAAGCAAGCAAATATGACCTGGAATATAAGGAACAGATCTGTAGCATAAACAACTGCCATTTTAACATAGTCACTTTTAAGAATAGCGCCACACTTTAAATTCAGCTCATAAGTGGAAGAGGTCAGCAAGCAGGATTTGCACAATAAAAGCTCAGTGGTTGCAGGTATTCAATCATATACATCATCTCCTTTCCTGAAGATGAACACTATGATTTGCGATCAGCTTGACACAAAGGATTGTACTGCTCACAGCAGAATTTATTTAAATCACATGCTCTGATGTGCTCTACAAAACAACCTGCTCATCAATGGAGTGACCGTCAGTCACATATGCAATAATACATTAATAAATGACTTTTCTGATAGAGAATTTGATTTTTCCCCAACTCGCATGCATATTTGCTCCACAGAAGTGTTTGTTCCTCTCCCTCTTGCCCATGTCCTCATTACTTTCTTCCTTCTCTCTCTTTTTTATTCCAGTCCCCCAATTTCAATGTCTAACCTATGCCACCAATGTAAAACCCTTCTCTCCCATCCTTGTCAGTCTCCATTTTTAACTTGAATCTTTTTGTCTTTAT
>NC_140418.1:76100000-76162500 GCF_965140295.1 Lepidochelys olivacea | reverse complement strand
AAATCAGGACCAACTCGGCCAAAGTCAGTGCAGTTACACCATTATAAAACCATTGTAAAACCAGTATGAGAGTAGAATAAGACCTTCTAATCCCATTTAAATCAACACAGGGTTAAATTGCTGAATCTGGCCCTCAGAGGTTGTTCAGTATTGCATCATAAGGTATTGCCTGTATTCCTCCCTGTGTGCCTGATCCAAAGCTAACTGCTGTTGATAAAAAGAGCCCTATCGACATCAATGGGCTTTTTAGCAGGTGCTATGTTAGTATTGCATTGTATCATGCTGTATTGTATTCATTTATGCCTTTAGCCTGTAAGATCTTTAGAGCACAGGCAAGTTTGTTTTGTGCAGTTAAGCCACTGTACAGCACCATGAACATTTATGTGCCATAGCAATAATAAAGTTAGTACACAGCCTTTCATCCCAAAGGATCCCCAGTTTGGATGTGGGAAGGGAGGCACAGGAGCTGATTTTGCTAGCTCTATGCTGGTGGGGACTTCTCCACAGTGTGGGAACTTATGGGTGATTTCCACTCTCTTTGGGTTGCCTGAGCAGCATGGAGTACAAGGGGACAAAGACTCTACCCCACAAACTAGTATTGGTAGCTTCATATTGCTAAAAACAAATACTAGTTTCGGCTTTGCAATGGACCAAGGAGAACTTTCACCTTCTGTCCTCAACAAAGGACAGGGTCATTTTCAGATTTTTGGCCCCCATTTTCTCCCCTGCAGTCTATCCCCCTTTTTTAAAAAAAAACTTTTATTCCATCCCATTTTGCAAGACAATAAAACCCAGCACCAATATTATATTTTTAAATTACTTATAAATCTGTAAAGAAATCCAGCGGCACGATTTTAAAAAGCTGCATCCAAACTAACAACCCTTCCTCTTCCCACCCCATACCACCTCCGACCACCACGACCAACACTTTATAAACCACATATAAAAATGCAACCAAATTCAGGGGTTATTGATTTAGCTGGCTACCTCTATGTGTAGGTGCTGCTGTCCCATTGTGGATGGGGAGAGAGGACTATGCCAAGCCCATCTTCGCAGAACCCAAACAGAGTGATCTTCACTCCTGTCCATAGAGGCAGTGAGGAAAGGAGCAGTGGAGGAACTGCTTGGGAGCTGTCTTTGGAGAGTAAGGAAAAGTGAAATGGGAGAGCTGGGGAAACAATTTCTCTACCCTGGGAGCAATGGAATGAGGTCCAGCAGAAGAGCCTAAGATACTCATTCCCCTACGCCACCGACCCTAGAAAGGGGAACATATAGCTTGGGGAAGGTAGTTGGGTAGGGTCAGAGTCTGAGATCCCATTAAGGGCTTTGCAGATTAGAACCAAGAACTATGATTTTCTATTCTCGGGGGGGGGGGGGGCAATGAATTACATCAAGCACAAAGATTGGGTGTTCACATGAGCCACTGTGACTTCTGAGGCACACTGCTGCATGCTGCAACAATTTCACCTGGTTTATTGTGATCTTGTGTATCCCTATGTAGAAGAAGGCCCACCATGGCTGGCTTGGAACCAAAGTGGGGAGGGATAGCTCAGTGGTTCGAGCATTGGCCTGCTAAACCCAGGGTTGTGAGTTCAATCCTTGAGGGGGCCATTTAGGGATCTGGGGCAAAAATTGGGGATTGGTCCTGCTTTGAGCCGGGGATTGGACTAGATGACCTCCTGAGGTCCCTTCCAACCCTATGATTCTGATTCTTCCCTGGCCAGTTAAAGTTGAAAGTGAGGAATACCTACTATCTGTGTGTCCATCAAGACCTACCAGCTTTGCGCTATCTTGATCTACAGTCTGCTGCCCTCCAGCATTTGTGAGGTTAGCATATTGGCAAGCTCCTTAAAACATTTTCGTTTTTCCAACTGAAAACATTTCTGTTCTTCCTGAATTGAGCTTGAGTGAACTGCTCTTTGCCCATCTGCTAATCTCTGTCAGACATTAGCACATTTTCTGGCATTTCTTCCGCTAGAAGAACCGTGAAACTTGTGAAGTTCAAACAAACAATAACCTCTTTAACCAAAAAGAAAAGAAGTAGCAGGCACTTACTACTAAAACCTAAAATGTCGGTATATTTGGGCACAATCTTGTGAACACTTACACACACATACACATAAGTAACTTCACCCTCAACAATTCCCTCCTCCTCTATAAATATAAACCAGGGCCCAAACCTGCATTTCTTTCTCAATCAAAACTCCCCCTGAAATCCATGGGAAATGTTGACTGAGTAAGGACTATCAGACTGGCTTCATAGCTTGTGTCTGTCTCTTAGTTTTGATAAGTCTCTGAGCTTACCATGTCATACCTACTTAGGAAACTAGTAAAATGCTGTAAGCAACTTGTCATATTTACTAACCATTGTAGCTGTACTAAATATTCTGCACAGCATCCAGAAGGGAAGACTTTCCATTATGATTAGAGAGATGCTTGTAATGAAATAGTTTTTACTTGCTTCTACTCATAGTGGTGACAGAAATATTGTCTATCAACATGTATAATTTTGTGCCATGCAATTTATATTAAGAAGTCCAAATTCACAAAAATTCCTTAGCGCAAAGCAGCTGTTGTGTTGCTCTAATTGCTGTTGGAGTCACGTGAACTGGAAATATTTTGTGTCTCTTTTGGGATCGGTGAATATGTGGATTATCACACAGAGTCTACTAGAATAATTCAACATTACTTCAATTACTGGTTCCCAGATGAAAGCGCGTGTTCCTTATGTGTTACCATTCAGATTTCATGGCAAAAATTCTTCCTTTATAAAATATAGAGGAAATTTCTGTTTACATGCAAAGAGAAGTTAGATTATGTTTGTTGTAGGAATGCATTTATTGATAGAAGTGCCTTAATTTTCTAGTACAAAGTTACTTTAAATCATATGGGTTGCTATAATTGTTTATAACTCTAATCAATTCTATTTTGACTGAATACACAGTCAAAATTACTTCTTAAGGATAACATTAGCTGGCGAAAAACACCTGCAGTATATATGATTATTATCTTATATTATTAGTACCAGATGCAGTTTACTTATGGACGAATCCTCACTTTTGATCACATTTGTTATAAAAACTGTAGAGTGTGTGAACCATAGCATAATAATCTAATCTTCTAAATTGATGTTTCTTTTTTTTTTTTGCTTACAATAGCATGGATCATCTGAAACATTGCCTGAATAAATGTATCATTTGTCACAAGCTAAAAAACTGTCATCATTAACATGATTAATCAAATGCTGTTCTTAAAGATGGATTGAAACACAAAATAGTCAGCCCAATGTCAAATAATGAAGAGATTAATTTGAAGCACAAGACAACCAATTTAATATAACTCTATGCTCATGCTTTATTTAGAAAGCCATCAATTAGTATATTTTCCTTGATGTACTATTTTGTCTTTCTGAGCAATGAAAAGGCGATTTGCTCAAAAGTCAATTGGCTTTCTTTAAACATAAAGGGGTTGTTAAATATCTCTGTAAACTGAAATCTTGACTTCGAGAGCAAAAAAGGAAATTAACTACAGAATAACTCTCACAGTGGAATTGTTCCTCCCAGGTTATTGCTAATTTCCTTCATATAATGTGATTATAATTCTGGTAGCAGGAGTCACAGCAAGAAAGGCCTAAAATTCCTTCATTATCTTGCATAGAGATTAATATGGCCCATACACAGGTGCAAGCTTTAGCCATGAACAAAGTTGCAAAGCCACTTAATCAGCTTTTATTGTTTAAGAAGGAGGAAAAATAGATGAAATGGTATGTCCTGTTCTCTTTATCTGGCAGTCATTGAAAGCCATAGGGGCTAAGTCATATTAAAAAGACATACAGCATTAGTATCTTTTCTTTACAAGCACTTAATAGCTTATGTGTTATTAAAAATCATCATCAGCAAAAAAACATTAATTTCATAAACCAAATTATTCAGTAGTTTTTAACAGCATGATATATTGATAACCTATGCTATATTTGCTTCTATCTATCATATGTGTACACAGAAAGAGAGAGAGAGAGAGATTAGATAGCTATGGATTCGAAGAAGATGCTCCAAAATAAAGATAACCAAACCTCCCTTATGGAAAAAGTATTTCTTATGCAGCACTGTTCCATATATTTTTGATTACTCAGCTCTACCTCTTTTCCTCCATGAGTGTGCAGGAAAAAACGTGAGAGAGATTCTTTGCATCACCTTACCGATTGGAATCTACAAATTTCACTGTTGCCCAGTTTAAAAAAAAAAAAAAAATCTCTAGGCTCTCCATACACAGGCACATATACTCACATTCTTCTGGATTTACTAAATAAGACTTATTAAAATGTTAACTTACCAAAAATACACTAGAGGAAAAGGAACAGCATGGATGTAACCCCCTACTAATGAGGCACTAATGCATAATTATTATTATAATACATACACTTTTCTCCACAGAGGAATATTTATAAACACTGAAACAGTCTAGTTTGCACTAAAGTCTTATGTACAAATTGTTTTTCTCTTGTGGTTTGTATTTTTTTTCTTATTGTGGTAATATTTAATGAATTTCATAAGCCTATACTCAGTCATTGAAAATATTGAAGAAACCTATGCATTTACTGCTTGCTGGCTTAAATGAGGATATAAAGACAAAACACTAAATGAAATTAAAGGCACAGCTGTTAGTAAAGCAGTCAATTATCCCAGCTTGATTTTCTAAGTTTCATACAGTGTGTAGTTTCGAAGGGAACAGCCAGGGAGCTATACAAGGTGATTTGATTTAAAAGTTAAGATAAGGAGGCAAGTTACAGATTCTATATATTACATTAATTCTATCGAGTAAAAACCAGGCTTCTCTCAGAAAATGCCTGATTATGTATTCCATCTTTTTATTATTTCCAAAATTTGCATTTAAGCGTCAGTAACACTTACTCATGTCAGTTGTCCCAAGGAGAGTAACATGGATAAGGATTACTCTCACGAGTAGATGTTTGCACAGTTGAGTCCAATATTTACTGTGTTTGCTGGAGTATCCTGCACAGATGTTTCCTTTAACGTTTGCTTCTAGTCTCAGAAGTGAGAAATGACACTGTAAGATTCCGCATTGATTGTGTCTCAATCTTCAAATCAAATTCACTTTGTTTACAAGTAAAAGTAGACAGACAGCCCTGCAAACTCAACCTGTGTAAGGATGCAGGGAACAGAGTCTGGGACTACTGACATTCCCACAATGCCAATGGGAAGCCAGACAGAGCTACAGCCAGGAGAGAATAGGCACCACAGGAAGTACCGCTCAAGGGACCCAGAATGACAGTACCCTGCAGCCCTCTGATTGGCCAACCCAGTTTAACCCTGGTGGGTGCCCCAGGAAGTTGTATGGGCAACAGCATAAACTTTGGGCCTGCTGTGACTCTAGATCTGGCCGCACCTTAACTCATCTCATCTCCTGATGTCCAGCCTCTGATCCCAGCCTGACTGACCATGACTCAAGCCTGGTACTACTCTGGTCTCTGACCCTGGTCTGACTTTGACCCTGACTCTTGCTTATTGAGCCCAGCTCTAGCAATTGCTCTGACCCCTGCTTACTGAGTACCATCCCTGATGTGTGGATTCCAACCCAACTGTGACCACTAGGTCAGGACACCTATGCCCTGGTCCCTTACAACCTAAGTGTCAAATGAAGTCAGTTCAACTCATGCAATGTCTCCAGTAATAAAGTTTATACTGGCCAAATTCTGCCTTCAATTACACTTCTGCAACCCCAGTGTCTTCAAGGAGGTTACAGTAATCAAGATGGGATATGGATAACAGCTTTCATTGAGTGGCTGGGGAAAAAAGACCAGATCTTAGAAGAGTAAATTCTTCTGCTGCAACAAGATGTGGGCACAGGCTGGAGGTGCAGGCCTAAAGAGAAGTTAAAAATCAAATCTGATGTCCATGCTATGAGCCTGAGTGACAGTTGCATGGTGATGTTTTCAAAGGCGGATAAAGAAAGGGAAAAGTTCAATGAAGGTTTGGAAATAAAGATGAGGAATTCAATTTTGTCCATCACCATGTAAATTTCCTCCACTACAAACTCATTCTCTAGCTGCAGACAGTGGCACAGGGGAGAGGAGGACATACTGAAGGAGATATTGTAGCAGTGATCTGAGAAGTAGGAGGAGAACCAGGAGAGGGAATAGTTGCAAAAGCCTATGGAGTGTATGACTGACAGTGTCAAAAATTGGAAAAGTCAAGAGGGATGGATTATACTGGGATAGATGGACCTGTGTTTCTTTGTCCAGAAATAGGTTATCAGAGATCTTGGTGAATGTAGTGTCAGTTCAGTGGAGAGAAAAGAAGACAAAATTAGAGGGGTATTCACATGAAGCTGGAGGTGAGAAATCCAAGGCAGCTGCTGTAGAGGATATGTTCAATTAGTTACATGTGAAGGGCAGACGGGAGATAGGACAGTAGTTGGAGGCAGATGGAGATGGAATGCTTTTGAGGATGAGAGGAAAGAGCATGCTACTATAGTAAGGGAAGGAACCAGAAGAGAGTGGGAGAATGAGGGCAAGAAAATGGGAGGGGTGGAGCCACTGGGGCAGCTGAGAAGTTGTTAAAGGAGTTAAAGTGATAAATCTTCCTGACAGGAGAGAGAGAGAGAGAGAGAGAGTGAGCAGAAGGTGTTGGGGAAGAAGACAAGGGAGCAAGGGTAAACGTAGATCACTGTGGTTCATGTGGTTCTCTCTGAGGAAATTGGTGGGATCCAACTTGGAAAAGGAGGAAGTCACAGAAGGAAGGCAGGTTTTGGAACGCAGTCCAAGGTTGAAAATAAGAAGCTGGGCCTGTTAGTATCGGAGACAATGAGAGTGGAGAAGTACTGCTGTTTAGCCAGGAACATGACACAGAGAAGAATGAATTTGTAGTGGAGGAAATCTGCATAGTCTGGGGTCTTTCTCCACGGGAAATCAAGCCTCATCAATCTATTAGAATTCTTTGAGTGGGTCAACAAGCATGTGGACAAGGGTGATCCAGTTAGTATAGTGCACTTGGACTTTCAGAAAGCCTTTGACAAGGACCCACACCAAAGGCTCTTAAGCAAAGTAAGCAGTCATGGGATAAGAGGGAAGGTCCTCAATGGATCAGTATCTGGTTAAAAGATAAGAAACAAAAGGGTAGGAATAAGTGGTCCTTATTCACAGTGGACAGAGGTAAATAGCAGAGGCCCCTGAGGATCTGTACTGGGACCAGTGCTGTTAAACATATTCATAAATGATCTGGGAAAATGGGTAAACTGAAGTGGAAAACTTTACCATATAAAATTACTCAAGATAGTTAAGTCCAAAACAGACTGTGAAGAGTTATAACCAGATCTCACAAAACTGCGTAACTGGCCAACAAATGGCAGATGAAAATTACTTGTTGATAAATGCAAAGTAATGCATACTGGAAAACATAATCCCAACTCCATACACAAAATGATGAGATCTAAATGAGTTTTTATCACTCAAGAAAGAGATTGTGGATAGTTCTTTAAAAACATCCGCTCAATGTGCAGTGGCAGTTAAAAAAAGCTAAAAGAATATTAGGAACCATTAGGAAAGAGATAGATAACAAGACAGTAAATATCATAATGCCACTATGTAAATCCACGGTATGTCCCCACCTTGAATACTGTGTGCTTCTGATTGTACCATCTCTAAAGAGACATTCAAATTGGAAAAAGTACAGAGAAGGGCAAGACAAGTGATTCGGGGTATGGAACAAGTTCCATATGAGGAGAAATTAAAAAGACTGGGACTGGTCAGCTTAGAAAGAGAGAAAACTGGGGGAAATATGAAAGAGGTCATACATCATGACTGGTGTACAGACAGTAAGTGTTATTTACCCATTCACTTAATACAAGAACCAGGGGTTACCAGATGACATTAAATAGGCAGCCAGTTTAAAACATAAGGAAGTACTTCTTCATACATTGCACAGTCAACCTGTGAAACTCATTGCCAGGGGATGTTTTATAAGTGGGTTCAAAAAAGAATTAAATAAGCTCATAGAGGTTAGGTCCATCAATGGCTATTAATCAAGATGGTCAGGGCTGCAATGCCGTGCTCTCGGTGTCCCTAAAGCTCCAACTGCCAGAAGCTGGGAGTGGACAATAGGGGATGGATCACCCAATTATTGCTCTGATCTTTTTATTCTCTATGAAGACTCTGGCACCGGCCACTGTTGTAAAACAGGACACTGGGCTAGATGGACCATTGGTCTAAACCAGCATGGCTGTTCTTATAGTCTCCAGAGGCATTCAGAAGCTCAGGAGCAGGACATTTATACCCCCTTTTTGTGGCCTTTTCAGCAGGTGTCTGCAACCCAACTTTTTCCTCAATTGATGCTGGCCCTGAGTAACTTGGTTCTGCAAACCTCCCAGGTTATGCAGCTACTGAGGCTGCACCCTATTTGAAAGGAGAACATGTCTCTCAGAAGCATGAATGTAAAGGCAATCTCAGCCTTTCACTGTTACCCAAGCTTTTCCAGATCGGAGAGACAGACTCCGCCAAGCCTGATTGCCGTGTTACATGGCAATTTTGTTCCCAGAGTCAGATATGCTTTCTTGGTTTATTGTCAGTAAGCTGGGGAAGAAAATGTAAAGAGGCTGTGTGTGCCAAAGAGATACTCTTCCTGCATGACAGTGTTGCAACAGACTCAGCCCTGGAGAAGAGGAGGATGCAGCTAGAATGAATTTACAGCCCACGTGACAATATATGGGAGTAAGCCCCCACTTCAGTTAAAGAATCAACTTTTAGTTGTGGCACATCCCCTTCAGTTGCTCGGCCCACCTCTCAGCAACAATGGGTAATGAAAGCCCCCACCTTTCATGAATGAGTACTCCAAAGATCTCTCTCCAGGGATGGGAATAGGAGATTTCCCACCCTGCAACTAAAGGGTGTAGCAAAGGAAAATAGACTCACGCATGGAACCTGTTGGTAATCCCCTCTTTGAATGAACTGTGTAGCCTCTGTGGGGGAGAAGGGGCAGTACAAGGGGTCCACATTGTTTTGCTTTCTTCTTGACTTTGGAGATCGGGCCAAACTTTCCTCGGAAAAAGTTGGGCTGCTGTGTATTCAATATGCCATGATTGTGTCTGCTGTGTACATAAAGATACCATTTATACTGCACATATGCAGCAGTGTGGACAGAATTCAGCCTTACTTCCTTCAGCCACAGGAGATTCTCCTTTAGCTAACAAGAGCAGTAAAGGTTTGATTTTAATATAAGCCAGCTGCTAGGGGCAGTGATGCAGCACTTTAAAATACACAGCCTTCTTGATCTTTGATACCATGGTATAGGAGTACCTACATAGCACTCTAAGCACTGTCTCTGACTCTGCCATCCAACAGCCATCTTCCCCATCTCCTGTCTCAACTCACATCTACTATTTACTTCAGCCATCTATTGCCTTGGCATCATCCTTGACACTTCTCCTCTGGCATCTTTTGTATCTTCAAACCAGCATATCATGACCCCAGATGTATGACTTGCGTATACCAGTGCCCCGACTCTGCCGTTCCTATCATCCTCATCCATGCCTTCATCTCCTGTCATCTTGACTTTTGCAACTCCCTTCTCCAAAGCCTTCCAGACTCCAGCTAGTCCAGCATGCAGCTCCCTACCTTGTCAAGGATGAGTACATTGCCTCGTCCACAAACAACTCAGTTGGCTCCTCCATCCACTTCACAATCCAGTTCAAAATTTATTTTGTCTTAATAATCTTTTATTGGTTTGCTCCAACCTCTTGCACACTCCTTGTCCATCCACTCTTGTCCCTGTGTTCTCCACTCTAAGAGCTCTAGCCTCTTCTCTGCCATTTATACAATCTTACTACTGTGGTTTCAATTGTCCTCTTTTCCCAAAGCTTCACCACATGAAACAGCTTTCCTGTATCTCTCCCCTATAGTGATTCTTGAGATTTCAATTCTCAGTTGAAAACACACCAGTTCTCCTGTGCCCGTACCTCTTAATTCCTCTTCTATTGGTTACTTTAATTCTGTATCTCCATTATTTAATGCTGTAAAGCATTTTGGGAGATGGTTTATAGCTTTGCTGTGAATTGTGTATTATGGATAGTGGGGAGGTATGAGTCAACTTTCTCTGAAATGGTAGGTTTAAGCCACTATCTGAGATAGGGTTACCAGAATAGATGAACCAATAATTTTTCCTGCTTATGGCACCTCCTTTGCTTCTTGATTATGTTCTTCTTTGGAACAATGTTTCTTTCAAATGACTCTCTTTAGAACTTGATATTTCTATGGAACAACTTTTTAGATCTACACTACCAAAAACTGCATCTTCAGTGAATAATCCCTTTACATTCAAATCCACCCACCACTGCAATTTACAGATGAGCCCAGGCCACAAACTCAGAACTTGGCTCAGATTTCAAACATCTCAAAGTCTGAGAGTGTTCAGATCCAGGTTTTGGTTATGTAAGCAGAGTCAGGATGAGCTCCACCCTGACATCTGTGGCAAGTTGTGGAAAAGAACTTCAGGGGCCGATCTCATTTGCATAGGCACACCCACCCCGCCTAGAATGAGGCCATAGCTGCCCAAATGGTCACTTTGGCTGTTGTGGGCTCCCCAGTGTCTCTGTTATCGGTGCAGGGGGATGAATATTAACCCTAGGAACTGTCTCCTGGTGACCGGGGTGCCGGAGGCGTTCGATGAAGGCTCAATAGAGCCTGCTTAAGGGCATCCACTGAGTACCTGAGTAAGTGTAAAATGCATGGGCGCATGTTTGTGAGGAAGGACGGAGATTTTGCTGTACTGTGTGAGCTGTCGTCAGCTGTGGACCCTCTACAGGTTCCAGGCACGATAGCAGTGGAAGATGGTGAGTGGAAGGTAATAACTACTGGGAACCAGCCCTCACCAGCACCTGCCTCTGAAGTGGAGTTTTTAAAGAAAATGTCGGCCTTTTTGGGGAAAGAGGGGAAGACCTTGGCTGATATGCCAGGTCTGTTGGGCCTTGACCCAGGAGTCCCACCCCGGGAAGCTGCTCCATCACCTGATGAGTGGGTGAAGGCTTTGGGGCAAGCATTAGAGAAGGTTGTGCCACCCCACCCTGAGTCAAGCCCCTATCGTAAACTGAGGTTGTTTTCTGGGGGTCCCACCCCAGTACCTGGGGAGGAAGCATTTGAACCCTGGCTGGAACACACCACTGAAATGCTGCAGGAGTGGGCAGTACCTGAAGCTGAAAAGAGAAGGCGACTAGTAGAGTGCCTCAGGGGGCCAGCCCTAGATGTGATTCGCACCCTGAAGCTCAGTAACCCTGGGGTCAAGGTAAAGGACTGCCTAGAAGCTCTTGATCATGCCTTTGGGAGAACCAAGGGCTCAGAGGATGTTTATTGCAAGTTCCTCAATGCCAGGCAACAAAAGGGAGAGAAAGTTTCTGCCTATATCCAGAGGTTGGAGAAATTATTACAGAGAGCCATCATGAGGGGAGCAGTAGCGGTTGAGCAAATGGACCGGACTAGATTGGCTCAGATTGTGAGGGGAATTCAATATCAGAACCCAATCCTTCTCCAGCTTCGATTAAGGGAGCGCCAAGACAATCCACCAGGTTACTCTCGGCTGATAAAAGAGGTCCTAGAGGAGGAAGAGAGGCAGGCAGCTGGTGAAGTTTGGGAGGTTCAGCCACACCAGGCAACTGCCACAACATCCATACGAATGCCCAAGGTGCTGATGGTGAATCCTCAAGAGGAACTTACCCAACGAGTGCAGGTCCTGACACAGAAAGTGGCTGAACTAGAGAATACCATCGATTCAGCAAAGACTTCAGGGTACAAGGAACCCCCCGTTACCACAGTCCAGAAAACTACATTTATAACCTCTGCCCCACCCCAGCAACACGGGAAAGGGCAATCCTTCTTCTGCTACCGGTGTGGCCAGGATGGGCACATTGCTGCCAGGTGTCAGAATGCAGAGAATCCCCCGCTAGTATACCAAAAGCTGAGGACCACCTGGGGAAAGTCGGGAAACAGCCCAGGGGGAGCCGCCTAGGCCTGCAGGGTTTGGAGGCTCCCCTGCGAAGAACCATGCCACCCGAATCCCACCAGGATTGATAGGACCTCGAGCAGAGGTCACTTTAAAGGTTGATGGGACAGAATGTAGAGCAGTGCTTGATACGGGATCCCAAGTGACTATCATATTCCAGTCTTTCTACCAGCAGATGCTTACGCATCTGCCTATACAGCCCTTGACAGGGCTTGGCCTGTGTGGCTTCAGCATGGATGAATACCTGTATCAGGGGTATGTCATTGTACACCTGGAATTCCCAGAAGAGATCGCTGGGGTAAGACAGGAGGTGGACTCTGCAGCTTTAATATGCCCTGACCCTAAAGGTGTCTCTGATGTGTCCATGCTAATAGGGACCAACTCCAGCCTCTTTAAGGTATTTGCAGATTCCTGCAGACAGCGAGCAGGGGACCAATACCTGAACATCTTGGTGATACACACACATTGTGCCACAGCCTACAGAAAAATTGAGGACGCAAAAAGAGTGATGCCTGATTTGCTGGTGGGAGCATTGAGGTACGCAGGCCCAGTCCCCTTAGTGGTGCCTGCAATGAGAGAAAAGGAGGTGATCGTCATGAGTACCTGCCTGAAAGGCAGTAAGAGAACATTAGCAGTGGTAGAGCAGCCGACTGAGGGAGGGCTCCCTGAAGGAGTGCAGGTTCTTAGTGGAGTCATAACCCTACCTGCTGAAGCCCAGGAAGAGGTGACTATACTGATTGCTAATGAAACGAGTTGTGATATTTTTGTGAAGCAAGGACAAAAGATAGCAGACCTCTTTGAGCCCAAGTCAATTGTAAAACCCCAGTGTGAAACTCAAGTTCCGACGATAGACCCAACAAAGTTTGACTTTGGAGATTCACCAGTGTCTGAGGAGTGGAAAGATCACCTGAGAAAGAAACTTTGTGAAAGATCCAAGGTGTTCTCACTGCATGAGTGATATGTGCAAAAGGAGTAGAACACAATATCAGACTACATGACTCTCGACTTTTCAGGGAGAGATCTAGGAAGATTGCTCTCTCTGAGATGGAAGATGTGTGACATTATCTTCAGGAGCTGGCTGCAAATGGCATCATTACAGAGTCCCGCAGCCCATACGCCTCACCCATTGTGGTAGTCCGTAAAAAGAATGGGAAAATCCGGATGTGTATTGACTACCGCACCCTAAACAGCCGTACTGTGGTCGACCAGTACACTATGCCTCGAGTGCAAGATGCCTTAGACTGTTTGCTGGGAAGCCAGTGGTTCTCTGTGTTGGATCTTCGAAGTGGATACTACCAGATCCCTCTGGGAGAAGAAGATAAGGAGAAGACAGCCTTCATCTGCCCATTAGGGTTTTATCAGTTCGAACGCATGCCCCAAGGGATTTCTGGAGCACCTGCCACCTTTCAACGTCTCATGGAGAAAGTTGTGGGAGACATGAATTTACTGCAAGTGTTAGTTTATTTGGATGACCTGATTGTGTTTGGAAGAACCTTAGAGGAGCATGACGAAAGACTTCTTAAAGTGCTTGATAGGTTGGAGGATTATGGTCTGAAGCTTTCAATTGACAAATGCCAGTTCTGCAGAACCTCAGTGAAGTATGTGGGTCACATCGTGTCCCAAGAGGGTGTGAGTACTGATCCTGATAAAATAGAAGCACTCACTACATGGCCATGTCCAAGTCATTACAGAGAACTCAAGACCTTTCTTGGATTTAGTGGCTACTACCGCAGGTTTGTGAAGAACTATGCTACGATTATAAAGCCTCTGAATGATCTTACCAGGGGACATCAGTCCAGCAAGAACAAATCTAAGACCAAGAATAAGGGGAGGTCCCCAAAGCCTCCTGTGCAGAGACACTATGGCCCCTTTGAACCATTTGGGCCACGGTGGGATGAGAGATGTGAAAGGGCTTTGTCAAGTAGTGGGGAGCCGGAAGATCTAGAGTGCAGTGGTGCTGTTTGTGGATAGGCTGGCGGAGCGCTCGTGAGACGGCAAGGCGAGCTGTGCAGAGCGGAGCCGTTCGTGAGACGGCGGAGCGGAGCGTTCGTAAGATGGCGAGCTGAGCTGAGCTGTGCAGAGCGGAGCCATTCGTGAGAGAGTGGAGCGGAGCCCTGTGGGGCAGTCAGCTTCAGGTCACGTAAGGTGCCCCTTACCTCTTTCTCCCCACACATAGGCACATTTTTAGCCAGACTGGGGAGTAACACTCTGCAGATGAACTTTTGAACTCTGGGGCTGGACTTTTTGGACTTTGGGCGATTTGTGGATTGCTGGACTCAAGAGACGTTTGGGTTCTGGGACTCAAGAACCCGAGGGAAAGAATGTGGCCCAATTTGCTGGGGTGGGTCTTTGCTCATGGTTTGGTTAATGAACACTAGTTGTGGTGTTTCCCCAATTTAATGCTGATGTTGTTTACCTCATGTTATTAAAGATTCTCTACTACACCGAGACTCTGTGCTTACGAGAGAGGAAGTATTGCCTCTTTGAGGCGCCCAGGGGGTGTGTAAGATTTTCCCAGGTCACTGGGTGGGGGCTCGAGCCAGTTTTGCATTTGCTTTGATGAGAGGGAACCCCTGTGTACTGAACCCGGCCCTTGCTGCTATCAACTTGGCCTGGCAGAAGGGTTACAGTTACATCCCTTTACAAAGATAAGAGCCATTTGTAGAAATCAGATCCACATAGAGGATTATATTTTGAACACATACAGCCCCAGCAAAGTTGGAGACACGGTTTGGATCTGGAGATTTGGTGTGGGGCCCAACTGCACTGCAAATTAAAAATATATATTGTAATGACTATTTCAATGTTGTTAAAAGATACCAGTAGAGGGTAGATCTGAGTCCCTTCCAAGGTATGGAGCCAGATGAGTTAAAATAGCTCGATTAAGAAAGTGGTGGTTGTGAGCCAATTAAAGCTGAAAATAAATAAATTGCAGGGTATTAAAAAAGAAGAGAGAGATACATTTAGTTTACAGTATACCTGCTGTTAGTGTCTTAAAAAGCTGTAATGAAGTTTACCTTACTGAAAATCACACTCATTTAACAAGACTTAACATTATTTACTGTGATCCATAACCTAACTAGAAAAATATAACAAGGAGAGTGAAATTAGAAATATAAAAAAAGCCCTTGTGGAAATGTAAAGCATTGAACCGCTATGCATTTTTCTGTTGCCTAAATGTGCTGTACTTGAGGAAACATTCTCCATCACCTTGACAGCAGGCTCTCTTTTTGTATACCGAAGTTTATTTACCTGAATTATTAATGCTGCTTTTGTTTGTAGCTATATCTTAATTTTCTTCTTTTCATTCACCTGTCATGATTGTTTTGATTCACATCTCAGGATGATGCACGAAATATTTCTTTTGGAAACACTGTTGTGTCACCAATATTTTTGCTCTGTTAACAGATTATTCTGTCTTCACTGTAAAACCAGATCATTTCACTTTTTTCATAAAAACTGTCAATCACAGATTGTGGTTTACATTTATCGAGTGGGTAAAAGATAGAATTTAAACTACATAGCATATATCATCTGAGAGTATGTAGCTCACAGCAAGTACGGAAAGTAAGCAGTTCACTTTTTCCCTGTGAAAGATATGCCCCGGTAACAAATCATGTGTTCAGGAACAATTAGTAACACTCATCACAAGATTATTTTGCATATCACTGGAGTAGTGTACCTATGCTACCATATTTATCATCTGAGGTGCTAAGTCCTGTATTCCTGTTATACATTCTGTCTTATTTGCAGATCCTTCTGCACAGACAAAGAGAATGGAAATCCAAGTGTAAGAGACAATAACATTTAAACATGAATGTTTTACCACACGTTTTATTGAAGAAAATGTCAATACATGCTCCTAAAACTCAAGGTAGAGGATTGCAGCCACTGAAGAAATGTCATATAAAATGTCCACAAGCTTTACTGTTAGTAAAAAGGGGGGTTTGTTTTATAGGACACTCCTGTTAAAACATGTTTCAAAGTTTCTTTTTTGAAATCGGAGGTTTTGGGGAGAGGAATGTAAAAGTGCATTTTATTTACCTGGAAGTTACTTGAAACCCCTTTTTAAAAAAATGTTTGTCTACCAAATTCTCACAGAAAAAAAATCACAAAGATTCTATTGAAAGAGCAATATTGGGAGACTGATATACAAACACCAGACCATTTCAAACAGACAAGGCTCATTGGAGGGGGGGGGGGAACAAACTTTTTTTTTTACCTTTGATTTCTCTGAAAAGGATAAAATGAAAGGGACTGTGATACATATTTTAAGCCCCATGAATTCACAATGGGGCTTTAGAATAAAGAGGTAAAAACCTTTGAACTAAACAAAGGTCCAACACAGTGTACTTCTTTTTCACAAGCACCTTATAAAGGAAATTATGCTACATAGAGGGACCAGCTGGCTTTTGCCACTACACCTCTCCTGACACAACAGAACAGCATCATTTCCAGCCTCTATCAAGCTACTGTCTACCATGTCATTGACTCCTCTTGGACCAGATCTCTTATCTCATATAGTTGTTTTTAGGCGAATGCCCAGTGAAAGTATCCACTCATGGGCTTACATCTGAGTATCTCTTTGTACTCCCCCAAAGCCTGTATTCTAGCAGGCTGCATTAAGTTGATTAAAGTGGTACCATAGACAGTTACTTAGGCTTTTACTCTGCCCTTAGATTAAAGACAAGAAAGCCTCCTTCTCTCAAGGCTTTTTTGCAAAACTGCAACTTTCAAAAGGGTCAGCAAAAGACAAAGGCTCTTGTAACAGAAGAAAAAGAGGCTTTTATTACAAATGATTTCTAATTGCCCCTTTGTACAGAAAAAGACAGCTGTTATACTAGCTGAAACATAACAAGCCATCAGCTTTGCTTGATGGAAAGCTTCTACCACAGGGTCCTCAGAAAGAGCTCTCTCTAAGTTCCAATAATGTTCCAAAAATTACTTGTTTGAAAATAGCTCCTTATTCAGTCAGTTCTAATTCTGAAAGGAAAGCTCAGAGCTAGGCAAGTATTTCTAGCCATACATAAGAGTCTATATCCACTCACTAGCTATAGAAGCTGCATTTGAATTATTTGCATGTTGTCTGCTGCAGGTTTTTGTCATTGTTGTTGTTGGTTTTTGCTCTTGTGGGTGACATTCTGTATCTTTTATTAAAACAAATCTGAGTGATTAAATAATTAGGCCAGATTCTGATCTGGTGTAATTGCAGAGTCAACAAAGTTATGGTGTGGTAAAATGGTGTGTCAATAAGAACAAAATCAGGCCTGCATCTGCAGTAGATTATTTTTACAGGACTAATATATCTACAAGTCCTTCAAAAAAGGAATCTCTTTCCTTGTTTAACTGTTAACCTCACCAATTTTTATGCAGAATCAATACACAGTACATATAATTCTCTGAATCAGCCTATTCATCATTACAACAAACAGTAGTAAACTCCAATTTTCTACATATTTTTGGAAGTCAAACTGCACATTTATAGATACTGGGTCTGATCCAAAGCCCATTAAGTCAACAGTAAGGCTCTGATTGACTTCAGTGGGCTTCAGGTTAGGTACACTGAGCATGCAGAATTCACAGAGCCACATGATCTTAAACTGTGCTTGCAAAATGCTCTTCTCCACTGATCCACTCTAAGCAATGATCAGATTTTTGAAGCTCTTATGTCCAATAGAGTCTAAGGTCCCAGCCTGATGGGTGCTGCACACTGATAACATGGAGTGACAAAATGAACGGTTTCCTATAGGCTATAGTTAGCAGAGAATTTGCTCTCCAGGGCCATACTAATTGACAGCTTCATGCAGGCAATGTATGTGGTAAACCCTTTGTTGCTCTAGACACAGAAGGAAATTATATTTTATAAAAGAAAGTAAAGTATGTTAATTGGTAACTGTTAATTAGCCATGAAAAGGACAATAGCCTTGTGGATAGGTGGCCTTGTGACAAAGACACTAGGGTTCAGTTCCTAGCTGGGACTCAGACCTCCTGTGTGATCTTGCCCAAGTCACTTGTGGCCAGCTTGTTAAGATATTTAGGCACCTGGAGATGCAGATAGGCATCTAGTGAGATTTTCTAAAGCACGGAGGCACCTCACTCCCATTAACTGGAATTAGCGGTCTAGCACTCTTGAAAATCCCAGTAGCCCCCCATCTGCATGTTTAAGTGCCTAAATACCTTACAGATCTGGCCCTTAGGGCCTGATCCAAGCCCACTGAAGTCACTGGAAAGACTCTCATTGATTGCAGTAAGCTTTGGTTCAGGCCCATGTTTGCATCTCAGTTCCTCATCTCTACAAAAGGGATAATAATATTTCCTTTGTCCACCTGTTTAGAGTCTGTCTTCCTGGCGGGGCTGTCTCTCACTAGCACAACAGGGCCATGATCTAGGCTACATGATCTACAAATAAATCAACATTTCTTTAAAAGTGAGTCATTATCTCAGTTTCCCCATTTTCCTCTAGTTCCTCCTTATAAACACAAAGAATTGGCAGGTGCCACTCCTCCCTTCTGTCCCTTTGCATTGGGTACATGCCTTTATTCGAATCAGAAGTAGCTTAGTGGAGCTCTTCGGGGCAAGCATTGTATGGCCATTGTGCAAAGCACTATGGAACAATAATATCTAGTCATTTTTAAAAAGGGCTAAAGGCATTTCTCTGAAAGAGAAAAAAAAGAAGGAGAGAAATCTATATTTTTCCCTGAAAAAAAATATTCATTACCCTTAAAGGGCTACTCTCAACTCTCCTTTAAGGACCCCCACTGATCTTAAAGCGGTCATGCCTTCAAGGGAAAACAATAAATAGACCTCTGACATTCTTGTTTCTTCAACTGATTGGAGTAGCAGAGACTTATTTATTTAAAAAAAAAAAAACCACACACATACATAATCATGACTTTTCACTCACTCAGCATATGAGTCTCTGCATGCTCCTGATGGCAGAGACAGAGTATGATAGACATCACTATCGCATAGAATACATGTCATTTATTTCTGTTGAAATATGAATAGAGGCCAAGACCTGAGATGGTAAGTGCATGTTTATTCTAGGATAGGGTTATGGGAGTAAATTTGTAACACTAAGAGTCATATCATGTTAGGCCCTTGTCCAGGTGCTCAAGGTACACAGAGAACTCAAGGAGTTCCTCTTCATCTGGTAACTTCCATGCAGAGACCAAACAAAATGGGAACGGTTCTTCTCAGACTTGCTAACTTCTACAAAGAGGGGGAGAAAAGGAGGCACATGGAAATAAGGCCAATGCCCCATACCTTCTCCTCCACGCTGAGCAGCAGAAATGGATGCTGATGGAGGAAAGCACGTGCTATACCCTTTTATAGGCTACATCATGTCTGCATTGTTTGAAAGCTTGAAGAGACCTCTGCCTTGCTGTAGCACAATACAGCCTCCTCCCAGAGCTTGAGCCGGGGCAATGAACATCCACACTGTCCTTAATGGGGATCTGGGGTTGCATGTCACAATTCTGAAACATAAGAACAGCCATACTGGGTCAGACCAAAGATCCATCTAGCCCAGGATCCTGTCTTTGGACAGTGGCCAATGCCAGGTGCCCCAGAGGGAATGAACAGAACAGGTAATCACCAAGTGATCCACCCCCTGTCGCCCATTCAAAACATCAAAAAAGAAAGATGCATTTAGTAAAGACTTCTCACTGACACTGAGAAATTCTGGGATGTGTAGCATAAAACAACAGACTAGGTTCCTAAGAAGGTTCAGTTTACATACAGGTACTTGGGTTTCAATAACAAATTGTGAGCATTTTGAGCTAGTATATGTGTGTCATATGATGCCATTTTTTGTCATGCTAAATAAACCAGTCGACTAGGTAGTGAGAAATGCAATTCAATAGGTCATTTACTTAGACCCAGTCCCTAGAATCCTTAAGTGTTTACCCTCTTACAGTAGCTTGCTTTGACAGTTTGAATGCAATGAAAGGATCCAGACTGCCTTTGCCAGCAAGTGACATCTTCTGTGTATCCTCACAGAGCAGAATGGCTTTGGAAGCAACATGGAAAAATCTCCCAGTCCAAAGGTCTCCAGCTTGTTTTGAATGCCCATTCACACTTCAGCCTCTCAGCTGAGCCTGCCCACAAGGGTGTCAATTGTAATGTGATGTGAGCACTTGGCGGTCTCAGGTCCATTCCTCACAGCCAACTCATTTAGTATAGGCCATCGAACAGCCATCCAGTGGTAAAACGTCTCGCTGCTAGGGATGTATTTGGTTGTTCTAAGTTATATGAAATTATCCCAGCAGGATTTGACTAACAATGAACCAGTCCTCTTATGTTGGGGGTTCTACTTTTACAAACCCAAACCTCCAAGACCTTCCCTAACAGTGTCTACATGGTCAACCTACAACAACATGCAGAGGAGACCTCACATCCCTCTAGAGGTTCCTTTTCTCCAGGCATTTGAGGTCCCCCATTCACCACTGGCTGATTTCAGGGGCAGCTAGGGTCTGCCACTCTCCTCTGTGCTGGAACTGGGGTGTTAGGATCCTGCCTCCCTTGGGTGTAAATTATTCAGAGAGCCATCTGACAGGATCACTGCTGCCAGGTCCCAGAAAGGAACTTAACTGGACAGTGATGGCTGCAAAATAGCTGTTGGCAGCCCCTGAAGAACCAAGGAGATCTGGAAGAAGCATTGAGTCTCAAAAAAAGGGCAGAGACAGGCCTCCTTCCTCACCCTGCCCCTAGGTATCTAATAGCAGGAGAGGAGAGATGGGGGGGAAGTAGTTGCAGGGCATATGTATGGGTTGGAGCTTATTTAGGGGCAGGGTAGTGGATTGGGGTTGTGTAGATGTATTGATGCTTGCAGTTGCTTTAGAACTCAAAAACTGTCCCTCCCCTCAATTTTGGGTGAGTTCAGAACATTATGGGAACATTTTTCGCAGCCCTAGTCACCACCAGCCCATGCTGGATTTGAACAACTGATCTAGGGTCCAATCCTATATTCCTTGACTTCATTGGGAGTGTTTAGTGTGCAAGGCATGCATGAATGGGCCCCAAGAGATGACAGCCACCATGGGCCTGATTCTCATTTACACTAAGGCCACCTTACACCGCTCACAACAAAAAGAAGTCTTTGAATGTGTGTTAATATGCTTTGCACTCTGGCAGCACAAAGGGGCCTTAAAGATGTCCTAAAAAAAGTCATCTGATGATTTCCCCCCAGCATGATATTTCGTGGACATAGCAGTTTTTGTGCCACACACTTCTGGCCCTCCCCCACCATCCCCAGATCAGCATAGAGATCATGCGAGTGTCACAGTGCATGAGGAAAGGGTCATGGCTATAGTTCTCTGTGGTCTGGTGATCTCTGACCAGCATCACATCGTCTAGGGAGTCATTACAAGCTGCTGGAAGTTAGAGCAGCTCTACGCTATATCAGACCCCAGCTGCCCTAGCTAGCCGGAGGACACAAAGGTGACATACAGCTATCTCTGCTCCCTCCCACCTCCTGAATCAAGAGCATCTTAGCCAGACCCGGGGATCAAGGGCAGGCAGTTTTATGTGAAGAGTGCCTTTTCGTACCTGCAGAATTCACCCACTTACTTTACATTTCACACCTTCCCATGTAAATTCCTTTCCATGGCTGTATAGCTGGTACACCGCATCTTAGTGAAATCAGCTTCCTAGTTTTTATTTGCGTCTGAGGGAGAAATGTGAGGATACATACATATGTGTAATGTAGCACAACGGCATGCTTACTGAGGCATGCGACCGGGATGTGTCAGTTTAAAAAAAAAAAAAAAAAGACAAACCTGTTTCTTCCATAGCCATATACAGAAACTATCCCCAACTGTTATTTAGATCACAGAGCATTTATATGGCAATACAGATTTCTGTTATATTCTGCACGTTGTTGTTCTAGGTTTCCTCCAGATTATTCAACTGCAAACAAAAACACATTCATCTATAAAAATAAAGCAGCTTTTACCTTTGGTGACCATTACTTTTTTTTCTGGGTCTTGAACATTTGCTTTTCAAGTTTATTTTAATTCTCAATCACAAAGATGAGCTACATAAATGAACACTGAGAAGGAAACTACTTACAACTGACAGGTTTCAGAGTGGTAGCCGGGGTAGCCTGCATCAGCAAAAAGAACGAGGAGTACTTGTGGCACCTTAGAGACGAACAAATTTATTTGAGCATAAGCTTTCGTGGGCTAAAACCCACGTCATCGGATGCATGCAGTGGAAAATACAGTAGGAATATATATATATATACACACAGAGAACATGAAACAATGGGTGTTGCCATACCCACTATAACAAGAGTGATCAGTTAAGGTGAGCTATTATCAGCAGGAGAAAAAAAAATGGTTTTTTTTCTCCTACAAAAGGTTTTTTCTCCTCCTGCTGATAATAGCTCACCTTAACTGATCACTCTCATCATAGTGGTATGGCAACACCCATTGTTTCATGTTCTCTGTGTGTGTATATATATATATATCTTCCTACTGTATTTTCCACTGCATGCATCCAATGAAGTGGGTTTTAGCCTACGAAAGCTTATGCTCAAATAAATTTGTTGGTTTCTAAGGTGCCACAAGTCCTCCTCGTTCTTTTTACTTACAACTGACACACTCATGTAAATATGTTACTTCACAAAAAAAAACAAAAAAACCTTTCCATTTCTACCAGTGAAATGGCTACAAATGGGTTGCCATTAACTTTTGTTACTTGAGTAGGTGCCTGTAAAGGGCCAGGTGGTGTTTATGCAGATGAATGAGCATGTTACAATGCGTTCTTCCTTTTGGATAAAACATTAGTGTATCAGATGTGACAAATCAGATGTTCATCTTCCGCACTCCTGCATTATTTTACATTGAGAATTAGATAATGTGCTGGCTTAGCTTTTTGCTTAGGCTTCGCCCTCACCCGTTCTTCTTGAGAATAAGTTATTTTTAAGTTCTCCCAACACTCTGCATAATCATAGCCTCACAGTATGTCTAACTGGCAAGGTACTATGGTAATTGTAACATTTACAGGTACCATGCTTTGCAGTACACAAAGTATACTCAGCCAAACACACAGCATTACTCTTACGTCTGTTTCACAATGCAACTCTGCATTCAATGGAGGATCTTTAACAAAGCAGTTTTCCCACTAAAGTAGCAGGCAGTTCTCTTTCCCCATAGAGCTGCCAGAGCAACATTGTCAGAACATTAGAATGGGTACCATGATTCCTTGGCAGTTTAAATTACAGTGTCATTATTTCTTTGTGTTATATCCCTATGCTGCTAGATTATGCCAGGTTTCCAGTTAGAGTGAGCTGAATAATTGTCATCAAATAATTGGTTTGACTGTCATATTTTTCAGATTCTGCTGTGAATATTTTTGCCATTATTTGCCCTCTGACAAATAAACTTTACATTGTTATTTTGGGCTAGACCCTATGCTCTGTGCACATGCCTCAGAAAGCTCATCTTTTTACCATCAGAGAAAATTGGCAGGTCTAGGAGGAAAGATGTGACCTTATCTTTACCAAGGTAAGAGTGAAAATTATAAATTTCCAGTGTGTGTGCTAATCAGACATTTTTAAAGTTTGGGGGCCAAACTGATCCCATTAGAGTTACATCACTAGAGATTAACTTGACCCATTATTTTCATAGAACCAGATACACATGGTGTTCAACTGTAGTAAAAAATACATGTTGAAACCACAAAACAAAGTCTGTAGCACCTACAGCCTAAAAGGTACAAACAGGTGCAATACAGTTAAAGCACAGAGCAGTGCATGGGCTTCCTGGATTTATGGGCAGGATTTGAAGGAGATGCTTGGTGAAATTTGACTTACAGGCTGTTCCACCATAAAGGATTAAATGAAAAGAGGCATGGAGTCAGGGGGAAGCGAAGGGATCATTTGTAAGGATGGGGAGCATGGAAGGATGGAGGAGACAATGGTATGAGACAGGAATGGAGTTGTTAAATGCTTTCAAAGTGAGGATGAGAATCTTGAACTCAATGACAGAGGCAGTGCAGAGTTTTAAGAGGAGCGCCATGGCCAGAGTGATGCGAGAGGTGATGACTCAAAGTTGAGTACTGAAATCACTTTGGGGAAGTGTTCAGTGGGCATGGATGATGATGCAAAATAGGCCATCATGCGATGCTACCTACATTTTAATTTGCATTAGCAATGAAAAATAAGTAAATCTCTATTCTGACTGACTTATATGCATTTCTTCAGCAGAAACCTGATCTTCGGGTTCATAGTTTTCCTCATCTACCAATTTGCTACTGCCTCTGTGTAAGCAAACTGCAGCATAGAAAAACAGAATAATTACTTAAGATATTCCTCTCAACATAAAATATGTACAGGTATGTCTTTACTAGCTTCACTTTGCTTGAGTGACATCGACAAAATAATATGTAACTGCTTCAGTTAAATGCATAGCTCATTTCTGTCTACATCTTTTAGGTAACATGTTCAAGTGTATTTAAAATCAAGGCTGGAAAAAGATTTCTCATCATGGAAGACAACAGCTTTGGTTCCTGTAATTGTATTGTTTTGTCCAAGGCTGATATGATAAAACAAAGTGGCTTTGGGACAACAGTCACAATACCTGTGTGGTCTCACAATCATGTGTCACTCAGATATCTCAGTGCAAGTTTTGCAAGAGGACCCATAAGGATATCCTAAATTCACCCTGTGGTTGCAGAAGAAAAGATATGTGACATACAGTAAGCATTCATTTCCATTCTACTTTAGACTACTTTATATTGTCCTGTTATATTTACCGCATTTTCATAACATTGTCCTCAGGAGCTGGTAATGTCCAGTCCATATGGAGAACCAATTCCAAAATACTTTGTCACTTGTTTATTTCAGTATACGTATAAAATTATAGAAATGAGTCATATGCAGAATTGTTGTTATAAGGGCAGGATTAATAGTAAAACAACCGATTCATAAATATTTACACAAATAAAAGCAGTGAGTTTGGTTTGTGGGATCATATTATTCCTATTGGCAAATGTTTTGATCAGACAGCATCTGGATAGTCATGAAAATATTTACAAATCCCACAGGTTTCACAAATTTATCTATGTTATTCATCTGAGAATTCATACCCAGTGTGCATTACTTACTACTCATTATTCTGGTCATCCAATCAGGGAGCAGAAACATCATCATGAGACTTAGGTGACCAAGGAAGTAACACAAACTGCTAACAGTTGAAGTAAATAGCTTGCAAACAACTCTGAAAATTCTTCATCCAAACTATTCAGTCAATATTTATAATAAATACATTAGATGGAAACCAGGAATGGCTTGTGAACTAAAAAGAAGCTAAATCTGTAATATTATTGACAATGAATGGAGTAGAGAAACATTAAATATGGTTTCATGGCCTATCTCACCAACTACAATCCCTTCCTCCTTTGGTTTAAAGGCCTCTGGTGACAACTTTATTGTATTATTTAATTATATAAAACCTTAATTTAATCAACACAGCTTCCCTGAGGCCCTCAGTTCTTATGGTCTCTTCCCTGTAAGATTAGAGGCCTGTGAGCACTGTTAACCCCACCAATTAAGCCACAGTCCTATCACCTTCCCTTCCTCTCCCGTAGAGAGTCAAGCTCACCCATGATTGTGCCTTATGCCAGTGAAGTCCCAGCCTACATGTGCAAACATGTTTCTTTCTTTAGTCTTTTTCCTCCCCTGGGCTTTGGGACCATACTCCATGACCTACACAATCCTCCTTCAAGGACTTGTGCCACAGGAATGTTAGCTCCTCGTCAAACCACTCACTGGCACCCCAGCACAGTAACCAGAAGGACCTCACCAGCTGAGTGCTGACCTCCAGAAAAACACTGTTGCCTCACTCAGAAAAAAGTACTGGCCCACCTTGTATGACTCCAGGTGTTTTACACTAATCCGATCATGCTTTAGCACCTGGTATCCTAGCCCAAGCCTGAAAACGCCTATTATTTTACCTCCCTTTTAAGATTTCTTGACTCTCAGTGGCTTTCAAGTGCCCACCAAATCCACAGGGGAACAATATTTAAACCAAATCACTGGGAATTATTCCTGTAGAATCTTTGCCTTCACTATAGTTACCCTCTGTGCCGATCACCAGTTAGACACACACACACTAAATGAACTCTGTCAGGGAACTGGTCACAATTCCCCAGTTCTCAGCAGCCCAGCCCCAGTGCAAGATAAAGCTGCAGGGATGGGAGGTAGGCGGTCTGGGGACAGCTTTAACTTACACCGCTGGCTTAAATACCTCTAGTGAAGCCTGCCTCCACCGCACCCTTACCCCTGCCACTGTCCCTTGCTACTCTCAATACACTCCATCCCTCCCCTTTACACCAGCAGCGGTTTCCTCTACACAGGAAGTATTCCTTGGGCAATCTTTGGCTGTTTCAGGATCATTCTGTGCCCATTTAAGTACAAGTGGCTCAAACTGAACTTGGTGGTTGAAGAACCCAGCACACGCCTGTTATGGAGGTGCCAGGCCGTGACTCCATACGTAGGAGTTGGCTCGAAAATGGGACATACATTCCTGCTTTTCTCTAAAAGTAGATTGTCAATTGATGTGACGTTCCATCCAGTGGCGGGCTGATTAAACACCGTGCAGCTGAGCTCTGGCCATGTAAGAATGTCATCCTTCAATCATCCTCTCCTAAATTACGCTCTCCCAACAGCCGCAACTACTAGTGTTGGGAAGTGTGTTCTAGTAAAGGAGGGTGTGCAGAAGGCAAGAGGGTGGGCAGAGTTCATCTTATTGTATGTGGTATATGTCGCTGGTGGTGATGGTGTGGCGTATGTTCGTGAATGGAGGAGCAGAGGGTGTGTACTGTTGAGTGACAACTTCTTCTCCTTGCTTTTGGCATTGATGTCAGGCATGTTGTGCGTGTAGCAGCCCTAAATAATTTAACAAACAATGCTTTTGGGTATTCATAGATTAAAGAAATGATGTGTTGCCAGGACTAGACCTGCTTCTGGATAGCTTGACTATAGTGCCACGGGCCACGCCACCCACTGATGTTACTTCCAAAAATGGTTCCTCTCAAAGAAGATCCTTAGTAAGTGAAAAACTCGCCCCTGCCCAACTCCCCAGTGCTTTTGGGTGGCAGGGCCAGGAGTACCACGCACTAAGGTATTGCCTTTACTGTTATCAAGTCCACTGGAGCCTGGATGTCTGCCACAAGGTGTGGGGGGAAGGGCGGTGGGGAATACAGCCAAAGCTCAGCCTGGCCACTGTCCCACAGGAGTGAGGTAAACCACTGCTTCCTCCTCTAATCAGTCCCCATGACCTTCCTGGTTTAAAGCAACCAGTCCCAGCACAGGAATGGCCCACAAAGCCCCTGCTCATGGCACTTACTTGCAGGGGACCTCACCCATAGTACTTCAGTGAAAAAGCCTAGCAAACAGTGACCCACCCCCTGCCCCGCATGAAGCAGGAGACTGCATTATATAAGGGTTTGTTCATATCAGTGACTCTCAGCTGTCTGAAAATTTGTTAGTCCTGAAGGATGGGATTATGTTCACACATCATATGAAACCAAAAACTTTGTGTTTTGAACAGAGGATTAAAGAAGTACAGTACCAGTAAAGTGTTTAGGGAAAAGTGAATAGAGATTTTATTTTTTGCCGTTAAATCATAAGAATCTGGTGGGGGGGTTTGTCTATTTCACATGATGCTGGTAGTGGCAATAACATGGTGTTTTCGACTCACCCAGCTAAAAATGGAGTGCACTGATGGGGGGGAAAAATAGCTAATGAAACAGCCATCACTTTATCTTCCTATGCAATACCCAGATTGAAAAAACCCCGAGTTATCAAATCACTTTACAAGACTTACTCGAATTTGGTGTAACACTGCAGGTCTCAGCATGTATAACCAGGATTTCCGCTAACTGGTCACAGCCTAGTATTGTCACACCTTTTTTGTACTAAATGCTTAGAACCGATCACTCCACTAGAAGCAGTCACCACGACACCTTGATTTAAAATGTTAACACAGAACGCAGTAGAAATGAATTGCAAAATCTTCTTTTATTGTTTGCTTTGCAGTAAATTCCTGCAAATGCCTCCCGTTAGCTTTTTATACAATTAAGCACACAAATGTCTACCAGTTAAGGTATAAATTCAGCCGGGCACACAGGCCCTGCATCTCTAGTCTGAACAAATCTTGGGTGTCTTATAATAATTACCTGAATAATAAAAATATATGTGTATAATAATGAAGTGTTGTAGACTGCAAACAGCTTTTTACCAGTTTAGCGCAAAGGAGAACTCTGAGGGAAGTGAGACACTGAGCTTTGCTAATGAATAATTCTCAGAAATATCAGCTCTCAATTTACTGCTTGTACACAATGGGCCAGTTGAAACTTGTATGATGATCCAATTTGCCACAGCTCTTGTTTTTAGTCTTTGTGAAGCTGCTGTGGGAGCCACTAGTTGGTATCCCTGGAGTCAATCAGTGGGCTTTTGTTTCCTGCTGGTCAAAAATATCAGGTGGCTTTGAGAGTCTAATTATCAATGAAAAATTAAATTCAATACAGGGACATGGCCAGGAGTTGCCCCCTGCCTCCTCCTCTCATGTATGTGGTTTGAGTATTGAGTTATTTGTTAGAATTCAACAAATACTCTAGCCAGAGTAGGAAGGAAGAAGGGGGACATAAACCTTCATATCCAGAAGGATAATTGATTATTACACCAGCAGATTTCTTCTGCTTTCTTTCCAGAGGAAGGTGCACAATTCTAATTATCATGAACTATCTCAAAGTTTGCAAATTATCAGGGGGTTTCTCGTTAAGAATTGTAAAGCCAAGTTTATCTCAACACTGCTCCATCGTTTACTAGCTGTGGGGAAGCTTTGTTTATTCAAGATATGTTCATGAACTATCAGACCAGGTATCTACATAAGTTACCTTTCCAGGAAATGAGACAAACAAATGTATTTCAGCTTTCATGCACATTGATTGCTATCAGAAAATGTACACTGTACAAAAGGAAAAGAACTCTAGCACTGGTTTTGTTTCTATTAACCAAAGGGATCTAATGGAGAGATTATTTTCTAGAAGATGTGCTGTAGGAACCACATGGAATAGAAAACGATATGAAGCAATTTCTAATTGAGTGAGATTACAAGTAAAAGCCATTTAAAAAAAAACAGTACTTGCCAACCACTGCTATAGAATCTCAACTATGTCCTATTCTAGAGATTGAGGAGATGGGTAGTTGTGGTCATCTCAGATACTAGGTTTTGGTAGAGTTGAGGCAAATAAATTATCCAGTTTAGGCTTTTTATTATTTGTGAAGAATTTGCTGTCCATAGTGTGAAGGAACAACTTTACACTTGTGGGTTCCTCATGATCTGTTCTGTATGCATTACTCCTGCAGTGTGATTGGTCACTACTTTCTATTCTGAAGCAGAAATAGTATGACAGACTTTTAAACTGGGCAATAACAAATGACAAAAGGCAAATTGTGTATAATGAATAATGATGGTGAATACTCCTCTTTACACATGAATGACCTTGTTTGCTTAGGAATGTGTATTAAGAACAGCCATTCTACAAACATCTGGGTGATCAAATCCCTTTTGTGCAAGTTTTCTTGCATAGTACACCTTAAGGAAGGTGAACATGGCCGAACTGAACAGCCATGAAGAATTTTGTTCACAAACCCTGTTTCACTGTATTTGACCAGATATTTGCGTGACTACTGCTGACAAATATTAACTTTTAACAACAACTCTGTATGCACAGTTGACAGTCAAATTACACTTTGTTTTCTCCATGTTCCACATTTTATACCACTTTTTATTTACAAACTGATTTTCTATTTGAAATATTGATCTCCAAGTCTCTAAAAGAGAAAGAAGTTGAATAAAGGTCGAAATATCCTGTTTGTGAACTAGAGCAACCATTAGTATGGCAATACGTTATTCGGATCCCTACACGAAAGTCTAGGCTCTCACACTTAGATTTCCAGCAGTAAAGCAATAGCTCTACTGCGGGGTTAGAGTTGTCTAAAACTACTCCATATAACCAAGATTCTTTCCTGAAATACAGTACTATGGTTGAGAAGGAGGGTGTTCTATCTGAATTACTCAGGTCATGAGGGTTATCAAACCCATTCCCATTACACACACACGCAAAATGTGCTGTATCAGCTCAGGCTTAGTTACATACAATGCAGGACCCAAGAGGTGGTGGGGGAGACCAGTGGCTTTATGCTCCAATTCTAGAGCTATCTGGGGGCCAGTTTGGCCCCCACCACAAACTGAAGTGGCCCAGGGCTGCTCCAACTACAACAGACCCCAAAGGGCCATTCTGGCAGCCAGAAGTAGCCACACGGTTGCTGCACTCTGCGTTTACTGATTTTCCTCTACCACTGGCCAGCGTACTCCCTAGACTAGGAGCTGTGATGTGGGGTGTGTGAGGTGCCTATGCCAGATCTCTGTTACTGAAGGACTTCCCTCAACTACAGCCCTCAAAAGAAATCTTCAGCTGGCCAGTTAAGCCATTTTTAAATCTGCTTTGTGCTCTTGGAGCAGGTCACTGTAGACTTCACAAGGCCAAAGATCTGGTCTAGAAAGATATAATTGTGATGGTTTTGAGATTACTATGAAGATATCCAACTAATACATAGTTAATTGCAAAAAAAAAAAAATCACTGCAACCTCAAGTTGTCACTTGTGAATGGTTTTCATTCACCTGTAGCCATTGATTTCCTCAGCCACTGAAAAACAATAAGTATTTACATGATTTCTTTCATCCCAACGTGCTTTATAAATATACACACACACACACAGGAATCACTTCAGCTCATCCCTCAGTCATATGCAACTACCACTAATATGAAGCATGGCAACTGTAAGATCTTCTAAAGCTCTCTAGAAGACTTTAGGAGTGGAAACAAATACCATATCCAAATGAAACTGGGAAGGATAATTGCATTAAAAATAGTCAATTGAAATGTCACTAGTATACCATCTCTACCCTTACACCTGGGATCCTTTACTACCTAGAATGGTCTGTACTTCGCTTTTCAACCTAGCATCTGAGGATCTCAAAGCTTTTTACCAGAGTTAGTAAGAACTGGTATCCCCATTTTACAGAAGAGATTAAGGTGCAGACAGGTTCAATCACTTGTCCACGCCCACACAAATTCAGGAATAGAACCCAGATCTCACATGACTCAACCCCTTGCTCGAAACCATAAAACAACGCTGCTTACCCAGGGACTGAATGTACACAGCATTCCAGAAAAGGTCATCTCCACAAGACAGTATGTTTGAGTACAACCACGGCAGTTATGATTGACCCTGAAGCTAGAATGTCCCAGCCAAAGTCTTAGTGGCAAGTGGCAGGGAATTCTTGGTGAATGGCCCACATCCCTGGAATTCCCCCTTACAATGCACCAAAGCTGAAGCTTGCCAGCCTTTACAGCACAACAAGCCTCTTTAGCTGGCAGTTTTGTTGGCCAAACAAGATTTATTTTAATTTTATATAAAGCACCTGGATATATCCTGATGGATCCATGACAAATTAGAATATAAAGGAAGCTGGACATGGCAAGATCATTGCAATATATTGTTCTTGGAATAGGTAAGCTTGGCTCTTTTACATGAAGTGACTACCCCTGAGTGCCTTGTGCTGCCCGCTGCAACTCATTGATAAGAAAGTTATGCACAAAAAATAAAAGGGGGAACTGTTTTCCACTACTTTCTTGTAATTATAGGACCCAGTCCTACCAACACTTATTCACACACTGATTTAAAAGGGGCTACTCGCGTGAATAAAGACTATGAGCCTGGGTAAGAGTATTCAGGGTCAGGCCCAAAGTTGGCTAGTGTGTTGTGCTTTATATCACAAGCACATTCCATAACCTTTCCTCTCCTGCCCCCTAACTACCACCCTCAACACTCAGCCCCAGAATCTAGCCAGGACACGTTACTGAAATCAGCCAAACTCCATAAAGTAAGTAGATAAAATCTGGTGTTCATGATGAGCAAAAAGCTGTTGGAAAAATGTTTATATGAATGTTTTTTTTGGCTGTGTTGTTCTTGCCATAAGAAGCAGAACACCCCAAGATAGCTTTAAATGCTATTTAAGGTTGCAGCATACATTTTATATCATAAATTATTAAATGACTTAATGGACAATGCATTAGAAAGAAAACAGGCAAATTACAGAATAATTTAACTGTTGCAAAGAAACAGAGCAACTTGCAGGACGTAAAACACTCTATTTTGACGCAGAATGCCTGAAGCTAAAGCAATTAAGGCTGCAAAATATTGCCGGCTGACATGATGTGTATGTAAATTTGTCATTCATTGGCAAGGGTTTGTAACAATCACAAGTAATGTGCACAGTAAAACAATCCATGTGGTATAAAATGCTTTTTGCTAAGAGTACTCTAAAAATGGTGGTTATGTATCATTAGGCGTATCATACATATCGTATTTGTTTATAACAAAAGATACATCCCCTTCAATGCAAGTTTCTCACACAAAGCTGGCCCTTTTCAACATTGTTTACTATTATTTGTGTTCCAGATCATGAAGGAAATATTTTTAAAATTCCTTTTTAAGAGCTGCTGTGAGTTTTCTACCAGAAAGTCGAACTCTAGGGAACAAGCCCCTGCAGGCTAGCTTAAAAAAGCTTGCAAACTCACTGCAATTCACCCGTTAGGCTAGGGAAGAAGGAGAAGGTTGAAAGATGCCAATACTTATATATTTGAATCTGTTGTTTTATCTAAAATGGAGACCAGTAAAGGAGACAAAAAGACCTTGTGAGCCCAGACCAAAAATAGTACATTTAACTGTCTATATTTTAGATATCCCCTTCAAGCTCAGAGAATACTAATGTTGATAGGAAAAAAAGACCCATAATGCCTAAATTTATCACCGCTTTTATGGGAATGATGTTCTTCCACCACTGAAGGGAAAATAGCCCCCATTACCTAAAAACAGAACTGCATTTAGGGGTTCAGAACTAACTGTGAAATCCTGGTTTCATTGGAAACAATGGAAAATTCACCATTGATTTCAATGAGACCAGGATGTCACCCTATCTGTTGTGACTCAGCTCTTGAGCCATTTCCCATTATAGTCAATGGGAGTATATCCATTGACTTCAATGCGGAGGAGGGGGGGGGGTGAAGAGCCCCTTCAATGAGAGCTGGATCAGCAGGAGAATTGTTTGTAAAAGATTGTAAAATAAGGCATCATATGGTACAGAGCTATTTATAATTAAACAACTTTTCCATCCCTTATTACAGCCTTCAAAACAGGTGAGCTAATAAAGACCATTTATTTGTAGACTAAACATTTTATTACATTAAAAAAAAGATGTCAAGGTCTATTGGTCTTTGTCCACTTGTGTTTTTCTTTTGGATTTTACAGTGATTTGAGTTAAAGCTTTCCCTGGACATACAATTTGGAAAGTCCTTTTTCTTAGGACAAAAGTTTGTTCATGGCTCTGATTTCTGCTGCGGTCCTCATTCAGGAAAGCAGCCCTGTTAAGCACATTCCTAAGAGTTTGGCTGAACTGTAATAGAAATGCTATTTAGTGTTTTTCTGAAATCCCACATCCATTGTCTTTGCTTTGTTTCCACCAACCAGTAGAAAACAAGTCTCATATTCCATGGCAACCAAGAACATGCTGCCTCAATTTTCTCCATGCTGCCCCTTATGCTTAGAACAGTTTCATTCCTCCCCTGTACCAGATGACCTCCCTTTTCTTTTTCAAATTCCTCCTCCATGTTTTTCCCTCTCCTACTCACCTACTTTATGCTCTGTGATCAGTGGACCATTGAGTGGGCTTGCTCTACAACCAACCTATTATCCTATGTGATGTTGTAGGGCTAGATTGGGGTAGACAAACTTTTTGGCCTGAGGGCCATATCTGGGTATGAAAATTGTATAGCGGGCCATGAATGCTCACAAAATTGGGGGTTGGGGTGGGGGAGGGAATAAGAGCTCCAGCTGGGGTGCAGGCTCTGGGGTGGGGCCAGAAATGAGGAGTTCAGGCTGCAGGAAGGTACTCCGGTTTGGGACAGAGGGCGGGAGGGGAATCAGGGCTGGAGAAGGGGGTTGGGGCATGGGAGGGTGTCAGGGGTGCAGGCTCTGGGTGGCGTTTACCTCAAGCAGCTCCCAGAAGCAGCAGCATGTCTCCCCTCCAGCTCCTATGCGGAGATGTGGCCAGGCGGCTCTGCACGCTGCCCTGTCTGCAGACACCGCCCCTGCAGCTCTCATTGGCCATGGTTCCCAGCCAATGGGAGCTGCGGGGGCAGCACGTGGAGCCCCCTGGCTGCCCCTACATGTAGGAGCCAGAAGGGGGATGTGCCACTGCTTCTGGGAGCCACGCGGAGTGGGGAAACCCTTGACCCCTCCCCAGCTGGAGCACCGGAGTGGGGCAAGTCCCAGACCCTGCTCCCCATCAGGAGCTCAAGGGCAGGATTAAAACATCTGGAGGGCCAGATGTGGCCCCCAGGTCATAGTTTGCCCACCCCTGCTCTAGCCCATAGTGGCCATCCTTAGCAGTAGGCCTTCTGCCCAGCCCCAAGTAACACTAGTGAAGACATTCATCTTGACCCTCTTGACTATCTGTGCCAGTCTGCTGTTGGAGACAAGTACCCTGCCATATATCGCCTGCAATAAGTTAGACATGAACATTACATGAAGTGTCTGCTAAATGTCAGACATCTCCCTCTTCTCCCATCCTACAAGGGAAGTGCCAGACTTTTCCAGACAGCTAGAATTATGTATTATTCAACTAAAGGGAAAAAGTAAAATGGTATATCTGAGCCAGCATATAACCACACACACAAACACATACTCCTTTGCCTTCTCATATCAGAAGCATGAAATCTGTTCAGCATTGCCTAACCCTGACTCTTATTTGCTTTCCAACTTCTCCAAGGACAAGCTAGACAAGAACCACTTAAGAAAAAGGAAGTAAATAGAAAAAATAAAGATGAAAAGCCATCAAAGAAGGAAGTTACAAGTTTAACCTGCCCACTTTTCTTCACATCACCCGCTTTGCTGTCATATAACCCAAGATTCATACGCAAATATGGCCATCCATTACATACATCACTCTATAAATAGGAGGAGTCTCTCCAATCACATGTGGTTCTGGGAGTGCACGCTTTTGGGAGATTAACTGACAGCTCACATCCAAATGTAAGGTGCAAAAGAATTTGGTATTCCTTTATATTATTTAAGGCTGTAACAATAAATAAGGATTATAGTTATACTGACTGGCTGGAATCTGGTAAATTCTTATCAGAATTCTACACCAAGCCTCCAAGAAAAACACTGCAATGTAGCAGTTTAAGAGTAGCCTCTTCATTCTGGGCCTACAGTCACTGCCATTAGAAAGCCAATATTTACCCTCTCTTCACCAACTGTGAGGCAACTACTAAGGATTACTTTTATTTGACACTTCGATATCTTGGTTATTTTTCCAGCTGGTGTCCTTATCCATTTCCGCCCCCCCCCCCAAGTTCTTTTCTTCTAAGTCACTGCCATGGCTGAGGGAGTGTGGGGTAAGGGGAGTGGTGAACTTTTAGACTATCTTTCCATACAAATAGAATATGCTGTGTATGCCTCTCTGAAGTACAATATTAATCCCAATTGTGCCATAAAATATATATGACTCACTTGAGCCTTGTTCTCTAGTGAATTATGAACTATTAGATCACTCATGGGATCAGTGTTAAGTCTCTTAAGAGACTATCACCTTTCCTTTTTTTAATATAAAACTTCATTGAAGCCTACAGTAGTTGACAGAAGAGACTTCTGATGGTGCACATTAAATCTATTCCTTTTACAGCTTCATTCATTTAGCTGATATTTGCCTCAGAATGCATTATTTCACATGTAGCATAAGCATAAATTAGTTTGTAATGGAGGTAAATATTTAGCAGAAATTTTATTTAATAAATCTGATTAAACTTATATTTCATCACTGAGCAGAAAGATTTTTACACATTTAAAAATGTATTCTGTAGTAAGCATCCAGTTAATAGGGTTTTAGCATGCAGACAGGATTTGTATTTATTGAAGAAAATATGTTCTCATTATACTTTTATTCTCATGTTAGATTTATTGTGGGCTCAGTTATAATTTATTTTAGTAGCTCAGTTTTCTAATTCTTTATATTTACATGTCTCTTCCAACAAAAAAAAAATAATACATAAATAATACCTGACAACACTTTGCAGGTTTTCTCCATTTGTATGCTTTAATTCTCTGAGCATCTTGGAATGGAAGCATTGTGAACTACAAAGGAAATCTCTATGTGATCTCTCTTACATGAAAAATTATCACTTATTTCCTTTTCTCTCTGCCACCCTTTCCAAGTTCCAGTTTACAGTACATTAAAGCATGCAAAGTAATGGTATTGAAGCCAAATATCATGCCGCATTCCAAACGGAAAGACATGCTAAATACAGTTTCATTTTAAAACCCACTCTTGTCATTAAGTGTCATTGGACAGCTTCCTTTCAGGTGCATTGCAGCAGATAGCTTTCTTCTTATTAAGCACTACATTTAATTTTCCATAAGCTTTTTAATTTGCCGTTTGAGACGTGTTTTATGATAACGCAGTATATTTTCCTCTGTTATTATGCAAACCTCTGCTGTGAACAATGCTAATAAACTGAAGCTTTTCAAAATCCTTAACCCAACCTGCTTTGGCTCCTCTACATGATGGTTTTCCTGCAGGATGGGGGCTTGTTCTACAGCAATATTGGCCTGTCAGAACACCAGCACATGTTTTAAGGAATAGAATATGCAGTACTAATCAAGCATTCCCATGCACTTTGCTTTTCCCACTTTGCTTCTTGTAACAATGAGCTCAGACTAAAAGTTGTATGCAGTAGTTTCCTCAATTCTAAGAATAGTAGGATAGCTGACCAATACAATCCCTAGCACAGCTTCACCTCCAAATCAAATACCAATGAGCCTGATTCTGATCACAGTTACACAGCATAAACCCAGTGTAATCCTATGGAAGTCAATAGAGTTACTGCCATGCAAAACCAGTATGAGTGAGTGCAGTATCAGGCCCAATATCATGCAGTGGATTTTATTTTCATTCTTCAATGTACCCTCTGCTGGGGAAAAAAAGAAAGTGACTTCATGTTAGATATCAAATCTAATTATTCCTGTTGGGCCAGCCCAGGGAAATGTCAACAGCGCATTGTAAGTACTAATTGAGGTGTCCATGGTCTGCGGTAGATTTGGGATACAACAGCCTGGACCGGTGTGATTACCCATGTTTTAGAATACTGTACTATAATGAGCTTAGTCTCCATGGAAGAGGTACAGCTTTGCTGCGCACGCTTCACACTGCATTGGTCAATCCGCACACCACTACGCTAGTCCTATTTAAAGAAACCTGAACATGTTCACCCTTGGCCAATGGTAAAGGCAAGCAACCTTCTTGTGGCCCTGCTGCAAGGTAACAAGTAGAGAAAATCCAAGGGAAGACCAGTAGGTTAAAGTCAATAAAGACACAATACCAATCTGTTTGCCACGTATTCCTTTGTTTTAGTCAGACAACTACATGAAATATTATTCTTATGAGAAGTAACATCTCTGGGGCCAACACAGCTACCAACACCACTGCAAACAAGTCGCTGAGAATTGTAAAGCTTGTCGAACATATTGTTAAGGGGTAGGTGCTTCACTACATTTTTCTGACAGCTACATCTGTACTCACTGACAATAATATTAATCCAGCCCTTTTTAAGGCTTCTAAGGACAAAAAAAGTATTGAAACACAATCATAGGATTTGGCCACACTGGATCCAACCAGCCTAAGAGTGACAAGTCTCCAAAAGAGGTCTATGAGAGGCATGGGCACACTGACTAAGCATTAATTGGTCAAACTATGTCATCCTTTGCAGCACAAGAAATAACTGAAGTCCATGCACAGGTACCTTAATTTGCAATGCTCTACTAGCAAAACAAATGCAATGGGATCAGATTATCCTAGCTAAATATATACGGACACATAGAAAACACCGCCTTTAAAGGGCAGTGTTTTTTTCTGGTTTCATCTCCAGACAGTGAACGAGTCTTTAAAGTCTTTTAATCCATTAGACTATACATATAATATATGACCACTTTTTGTGATCATTTAGGTCTCACCACAGATTTTCATATAGTGCAGGTGAATTGTGCTGTTCTGTATTGTCAGTTACATTGTGTTAAACCAATAATCTGCTTTAACCAAATTTGTACACCTCTAGAATACTTTTCTCTCTTCCAGAGGAAAGGGGAGAAAGTACAGTGCAAAAGGTTAGTAATAGACTGAAACAAACAAATTACATTGCTCAGTTCTAAAATGTTGACCATATTCAAAAAGCGAGGTGAAATGGTTAAAGAAAAACCTGAGAGAGTTTAATGTGTGAGCAAAGGCTAGGCCTCATGTGTGTCCTCTGTTTCATGAGTTTTTACCACCATTACTAACTCAGAGAATTGGTGTATGATCATTCTATATCATATTTAAATCAATAGCATTTTAATAACTCCAGATTAAGCTATAACAATGACAATCTTTACAAAATATATAATGAAATCTCACAAACATTGTTTCAACAAAAAGGTTAACCTGGTTCCATAAAAGGATCTGGAATAGGAAGTCTAGATAACAGGCAATTTCAAAAAGAATTTAAATAATAAAATATATAATTTGCATCATTTAGGCATAACAAAATCTGTAATTTACTAAGTGTGCTAAAATATGTAAATAAAGGACATTCCATGAGAGACACAATTCAGAAACTCAGGATGCAGGAAAAGGATTTGTCAAGCTATTCTCAGCAACAGCATCCTGAGTTTGGTTGACTGGGGAATCTTCTTTTTCAGTACAGCATCCTGAGGGAGTAGTTCCATTTCTTTGTACCTTACTGTGCATATTCATAAAGACCAATGTAGGTAATACAACTGAATCGTTAATGGTGATAAGTAGGTGTTTCAATATGGCCATGTGTGAAACATGTGATAAAATGTATGCTAAGCAGCCCACCCACTCCAGCTGCCTGTATGTAACCACACATGGTCACGCAGGATACTAGGCAGGATACTTTGAGCTGTATGGTAAATATGAGGGCAAATGGAGGATGTTTCACATAACTACAAGGGTTCCAAAAGAGCTCTAAAATTCACATAAGTATATGCAGTCATTATCAAATCATATGCAAGTATATCTGTGCCTAAAGCTATATTTTATATATGAGAGATATATCATAGCTATGATATATCTAACCTAGACTAGATACAGATATATATATTCCATGTAAATCACTGTATATATACACACACACGCTATGTATCATAGATAGATGTACATATACTTGTCACTAAAGATAGAAATGGTGTGTATTTTCTGCTTGCATTTAATAGAAAATTAGGGGGAAAAGTAAAAACTAAGTATTTAAGCTATCAGCACCTGTCATATACTTTCTGTGCACGACCACTTTTGATTTACCAGTAGCTCTCATACTCTAACCAACTTCATTAAAGAACAAAAGTAAAGTAATAAGTCATTTCACACTCTGTCTGACCATTATACAATAATAGCAAGATTTCATGCACGGGTACAACATTATGCCCATCTGCAATCACAGTCTCTTTGCAAAAATCTCAATTCACACTTCACATGCAGCTAACCTTGTTACCATCCCTTGCTAAATCCATCAGTGTTGCAGCTGCACGTCTTCACAGCCCAACATCTTAAAATTCATCACTTTGACACCCTAGCATCACCACAGGTCAAGCTAAAGAAGCCAGCCAAGAATAATTAAGGGGCACCCAGATGTTTAGTTTACTTCTATCCATCCTTTCTTAGAATCGGATGTGTAGTCTTGCTTTATATGGTAAAGATCCATGTAATGTGATTATCTGAAGGGGATGAGACCTAAAACAAATTTCAGATGTTTTTTTTAAAATAAGTATAGCTCTTTGTAGCTGGAATTTGAACAAGAAGCGCGATAATGAGTAGGTTGAGGGAAGGAAAGGTGTTATCTCATTAAGGTAATTACGAAGACATCCCCACCATTACATCGGTTTGAAAATGTGGCAATTAAAGCGCCCTACATGGGCTCCAGGAGACAAGGGAACAAGACAATTCTCTTGGAACTTCTGTGTTACGGTTAATGTGTGTCATGTCAATGAAAGGGTAGGCGATTGCTATAACACGCCTCTCTCTTTACCTGAATTTAGTGCTAGGCAGACAGCCCGGGCAGATGAAGCCCTCCCTTCAGCCACAGCACAGAAAGCGGCTAGGCAAGCCCGGTCAGGTGCTTCAACCCTCAGCTTACCATACCTTCAGGAGGGCGGATCAGCCTCCGTGCCCATTTAGCCTTGATCTCACGTGTTGGAGGTTGTGCGCTCCACTAGGAAATGGAGCCCACTAACTCATTTCACATCTGCTAACAGCTTTCAGAGGACGCTGATGACTTTTGGGCAGTGCTGAATGCAAACCAATGACCTAGCGATGAAAGGGTCAGCTAGCCCATTACCAGGCTGCTGAGTCCTTCTGTAGCCTTTCACCGCTGTGCCCTAGCCTTGGTTCTTGCCTCGGTCTAAAGGAAGCGTCCATAAAATGTCACCAACACGTCTATAAAACCAAAATTCACATAAGCCACGTTTTCTTGTGCAATTCCTGTTGAGACACATGCAATATAAAACAGCTTCTAAAATCAGTGTGCTCACGTGTGCTTGCAACTCTTTAAGACAAGAATCCCTTGCAAACGCTTTTCTTTGGCTATTGCTCACTTCGCATCGCATTCAAAGTACCGGCAACGTTCTTTCCTGTTATAAATACCTCAGGATGAAACCCTGAAGTCGGTGGCAAAACTCCCATTGACCTCAACGAGGCCAGGGTTTCCCCTAAGTATCCTTTGCATGAAAGAGACTGAAGAACTGTGGCAAGGACAAAGATGGCCTTCGTTTCACAGGCTTTACAGTTCCAACGAAAGCCATATTTAAATACAAAGAACTCTCTTATTTTTAACCCTACACTCCTAGCTAATGGCAGCAGACAAGTAAATTGCCAATTTTTAGATAAGGACAGGTTTCAGGATAGCAGCTGTAATAAATTGGTTAGTCTCTAAGGTGCCACAAGTACTCCTGGGTTTTTTTTGCAATTTTTATTTGTCACCTTAAGGTTTGCTTCTTAGAATCGTTAGGTTTGACGAGATGGGTCACTTGACCCATCCAAAGAAGCCATCTATGTAAATTATGGCCACCTAAGTGCATATGCTGAAAATGTCTTTTTGTATATTACAGAACTTTCCATTCTTTCCACTTTGGATGTCATCTTTTGAATCCACTTGAATGAATGACAGAGTCCGCCCCTCCCCATGGGATCTCTAATTGTCTAAGCTGCATTTACCAAAACTAGAGTACTCCTTATGCCTCATAGAATGAGGAGGGCTGGACCATTCTCATCGACCTTTATCCTGATAAATATCTTTTGGTGAACAACTGCCCTAGGAAGGTGACAATTCCTGTGCCTTCTGCCAGTACAATTACTCCATAGTAGCCAGGACAGGTATTTTGCAGCAGAAGGAAATGAGTCCTGAGAAACAGTGTCTGTTACCCAGTAAAGGTCGAGTTCTGGGGTGGCTATAAGCTGAGGCCTTTACCAGTAGGAACCAGGCCTGGCTGTCATTTCATTCAATCTGTTCTTCAAAACAAAAAATATTTCTGTAAATTCAGGATTCCTGACAATTGAAAAGAACAGAAGGAATGAACGTTAGGAACAAGTGTATGTATAATGGTAACATGGGCCAGAAACAGAGCCTGAAATAGTTTGCATTATTCTGTAGTACACCTTGACTGAATGCAACCTGGACTCATGGTTACTCAGTGGAAGAGCAGGGTTTTCATTAACAAAAGCACATTTCTGAATATAGATTTTGTTTTACTTTTGGAGAGTAAGCTCTGTTGCAGATCAATCCATCAAGAATCATGATCATACTCATCATCAGTTAGAACTGTAATGATTTTGAATGGAAACTAGAAGTAAGTGACTCTCCTGTAATTAACAGATGTCAATGCAAAGCAAGTTATTTTTGTCCCTTTGAAATCTCTGTTAATTTTGGGGACATGGGATGGTAAGTTTCCATTAATAGAACGGCTTGTGAAAAATAGGTCATATGAATATGAAAGTGATATTTTAATGTGATGAGGTCTCTGTTAGAATATATTTCCAAGTGGTAATTTTGCTCCAGTTGAGAATTTTCCAGCCAAAAAAAAAAAAAAAAATCTGATTCTTTAGTCAATAACAGCAGACAGCAGGTCAGATCAAAGTTCAGAGGTCATATGTAGGCACATTTCTGAAAACAAGTAAAATTATAATCAGAAGGTTTGTCTTCTGCCTGCCAATTCCTTAACAAATCCTTAACACATTAGGATCATTGTTTACTTACCAGGCAGTTTCACGTGAAGATGCTATGGGATTAAGTTATATTTTGAGTCCACAATATAAAACCTTATCAAAAGTATGGGACAAAGCTTGCTGGTTTTATACCATTTCTGTGGGATTATCTGAGTATAAGGGAAAGGATTTGGCCCCTTATTTCTTCATGGAAGTTGTCCAGGTGCCACAGGGGGCAGCATCTAAGCCATTAATTTAAATTTGCCCTTTTCCACCAACTTGTGAGGGGCGAAATGGTTTGGCAACTCTCACAGATCACATAGAGACCCTGGTTTTACGGCATAATACAATGAAAATAAAACGTATGTAATCCTACACCAAAGAGATTCTACACAATCCATGCTTCATCGCCACAAGGCGGTGCAGGATTACACTAGGGTATGAGCGGCGTTCTTAACATTGTCATCCTTTCTACAAACCACCTAAAATAGTTCAAGATCCACCCAACGTCAGCTACCTCGGAATTTTTTTAATAACAAATCATTGCATTAAATCTCTAACACAATAAGGCTTAGCTCAAAAGGTGATTTACAAGGTAAAGGTATAGCGGTGTCATGTGAATGTTTGCAAAGGGAAGCACTGGAAAGGGGAGAAAATCCCAAAGATTAAAAACAAGAGTTAGGTTTTTCAGTGTGACGCTCTGATTCATAATCTACACGTAGGCTCTATTTACCATAGTGTATTAAAACGTGCTGTGTAAACCAAAGTGCCAGCAAACATCTCTTGATCATGACCGCTAGTATATTCCTGAGTGCCCCAAAGCACACAACCTCTTCAACTACGGGTGTTGAAAGAGCTGCAATAGGCTTTATTGGCCAACCCAGAGAATGCTGCAGTAACCCCCAAACATAAGATCAAGGACTCAGTACCAGAAGCATTGAATTAACTATTCGTTGGGGAACCTCCCCCAATCCAATCCAATGAAACCATCCAATCCATTCACCTGCAGATTCTTCTCCTGAAGAAATCTGTCACCATATTGTTTTCTTTAGTTTCCCTACAGAGATGGATAATCAGATAATCAATATAGGTCATAATTAACTGTTGTGTAGGATTCTGCTGCTGTACTGCCTACCCCGAGAACTAGCAGAGATAGTTAATGCCAGAAAAGAAAGGAATCCTACACAAAAGGACCTGATTGCAAGAAAACTCAGACATAAATCAACTGGCGAGTTTGGGTCAGCGAGGCAGGATGAAAGAACTCTACAGGATTTCTTGGAATTTATATTTCTTCAAAACAAACCATGAAAATCCCAACCCCACATGCACATTGAGAGAAACTGATTGATACCTTTTGGCTAAATGAGGGTAGAAAACGACATCTCCAAAGAAATATTGGACCAGATTCTGATCTCAGACACACTAGTGTTAATCCGAAGTGACTCCATTGGCGTCAGTAGAGTTAAATCCCTGCTTTAGAGCGATGAAACTGAGATCAAAATCTGTTCCATTTTCCTTTCCTATAAAGTGCAAGGGGAAAATAAAGTGAAGAGTAACAGACGAAAACGCTAAGATTTTTCTGTCTCTAATATCCACGATTTCATCCCATAACAAAGTGAAACAAACAAACAGATGAGGAGTTTAAAGAAGAAATCAAACACAAACAAAGCGAAGGGATTTTTAGGATCACTCGACCTCTTTTTTGTGGCTTCTTTTTACTCTAATTCTTTCTCATAACGATATATGAGACGAAGGTTTTTTAAATTATTTTGATCTGCAGCGGTCCCTGTGTTGCATATCCGGATAGCAGAGATTTGGCTGAACGCCTGCATGAGTGTTGCTTCGTTTGTTTTGATTGTGAATCAGACGGTTTTGATCGTAGAAGTGAAAACACTGATTGTTTTATAGCAAACTGAGTCTGTGTCAGACTGAGCTGCCGCTTTATTTCAGCTCTTCATAATCGTTTGCCACCAACTTGTATGAAACCGTCTTTGCCTAAGAACTTATTAAACAGTGATGGTTTAACTTGATTTATGACTGCGAGCTACTTACCCAGAGATCTTTCAAATTACTTGCATTGATCTGAAGATTTTGTTCTTTGGAACGTGACCCTGTTCGGACTTAACAGCTAATCAGGAAATGCTGCAAGAGAGCACTTTGTAAATCAATCACACACGCGCGCGCGCGAATAATAACGGGGTCCTGTAACTTCAGCGCCTTCGGGCCCAAGCGCGCAGTTGCAGTGACTGCGCCGGCCCTAGGAGCTGTCTCTGGTGCTGCAGGCGGCTTCTCCCCCGCGCTCCGCAGAGGGACAGCGATCCCGGGGGGGGGGGGGGGGGGATGCAAACACAGATGTGCCATCTCAGGCTAGGGAAACACAAGAGCCGCTCTGCCGCGTGCAGCAAATTAAAATGTCTCCCCGGTTACTTTGCACGAGTCCTAGGAAATAAGGGGCTCTGCTATTACAGGGCCCTTCTGGCCCCTGGGGAAACTCCCTGGAATCCGTCAGAGCTTTGCGATGTTGGCCGGCGGGGTACGAGAAGGGGGAAACACAGCCCTGCTCTCTGCCTCAGCTGGGCTGCGGGTGCCAAAGGAGGGCGCGCACATAACACGCCTGTTTGAGGCGTGGGAAGGGAAGGCGTTGAGCTTTTCCAGGTGCCCGTGCAGCAGCTGAGAAAGGCCCCTCTGCAGGGCGCCAGGGTCTAGTGACTGACCCAGTGTCGCCAAGGGTAAAAATAGCTGTTCGGGGAAGGAGGTCCCCGGGCAGCCCCGAACCTCTTGGAGCTAGGACTCCACAGCAAAGCAAACGCAGAGCACAGCCCGGTCACGCCCGTGTGTGTTTTCGCCCGCACTCACTCGGGGGGAGAGGCCTGCCTGTTCCTGGGACAGATTCAAAACAACGATGAATGGCAATAGACAGCTACATATCATGCAAGTGTACAGAAATTCTTTGAGTCCACTTCCTGTTTATATACCTAATGGGTAAACGCTAAAGCACTTTGACTTGCAAATGGTTAACATAAGGGGTGGCGTTCTGCTTTCAAAAGATTGTTTTTAATCAGATGGCTGTGCGAGAACAAACTTTGTCTGAATGCGAGGGACACATTTGAAATGGTAAAGTATTTATTTAACTGGGGGACTTCAGAAAACCCTTCAGTGAGGTAAAGAAGCAGGTTCTACTCGAGCAAAATAAGTTAGTAGTTGACTGGAAAATATTCCACTAGAAATGTACACATAAATGTCAACAAAAAAAATAAAGAAAACTAATTTTCCATCGTGTCCTCTCTATTTTCGGAGGTGAAGCAAAAAAACAAAAATATTTACATAGCTATTGGGTGTATTTGCTGGAGGCAAGGAAATCAAAGTAACAATCTTTCCTTTGCCTGTTCCTTGGAAATTTTACGCAGCCGATTGTCAGTCAAAAAGAAAGACCAACTTTGCACATTCACAACATTGCGCCAGGGCTTTTTGTACTGAATTGATTGAATTTAAATGAGTGTGCATCTGTAGCTTTTAAAACATGTAACTGAGTCCTTTCTTCTAAAGAAAGCCTATTTTAATTAGCTTCAGAAGCAAGCAAATGCTTCTAATTAAGTGATATTTTTTATAATTTAAACAAGGAGCAATCAAAATTATCAGCAAGTGCGCATTTAAAATTAACTTCAGGCATTCTTTTGTAACATTTGGAAAAGCGAAAGAAATGCGTATCTTAAACCGTAGCTATTCCTACTCAAATCCTGCTCCCTTTACACACACGGAGAGAGGAAGGCGAGCAGGGTTTCCCTTAAAAGTACATTTCACAAGTTGTCTAACATTCCAAAAATAAAAAATGAAATATACATTCAAACACATTTCCTAAAATCCAGCAGCAAAATAATCTTTCTTTTAAAAATGTTTCCTTTCTTTCTAACAAAATGTTTTTAAACTTTGTACTAGTGAAATCCTGAGGTGAGAGAAATACAAAAAAAAAGTTTAAATAGATTAAAATGCGATGCAAACTGGTATTTGAATTCTGCCATAACTTTCCTGATCGAACATGTCATTTTGAAAGCACAGCTGACTCGTTTCTGCAGCACTGAAAGGACAACTCGGGCAACAGAAGCTATTCTGGCTAAAGTTGTTTTTCCCCCCTTTGTTACTTTCAGATTTGGCGTGGACAAACGTGAACAAAACGAATGGTTTGCGGGGGGGGTTAGTAATATTAATGAAGCCAATGAAATCATCTCGAATTGGTTTGGCTCAGCTTTAAATTAGCATTATTTTAAACATGGACTGATTTTGCATTATTCTTGGCTTTGCACACTTCCTAGGACACGAGTTCATTCTAACGTGTGCTCAGATAAAGGGTAAATGGAATGGCCCGAGTCCCAAATTACTGGGAGCCTCTTCCTCGTCCTAAATCTAAATTATGGGGGGTGACTCTTATTAATTTCTAAGACCTAGTAAGAAAGGACTCGACTGAGTCTGTGACCTAAGCAGGGCTGCTGCTCCGTATAATATCGCTGGCCCCTGCACAGACGCTGGGTAATTGTCAGAGTCCGCTGTGACAAGGGCAGAAAATGAAGTAGGCGTTTCCGAGCCCTCTCTCCCCTTTTGTTAGATCAAGGCAGAGGTCAATATGGTTTTAACGCAAATTTATTAGCAGAGAAATCAGCAAACCATTCGCTAATTAGCAAAGCCCAAATAAATGTGCCCGCAGGCTCTTTCTTTGGAGAGGAAACGCACAGCACCGAGCCAGCCCAGCGCAGCCCTGGGAGGAGGCCAGAACCCTGGGCGTTATGAATGTTTGATAGGTAATTGCTGTATATCTTTCCGATTGCGGGGCGCCGGGGGGCCAGTGTTGTCTTCACCTCCGAAGGCTGGGGCTGGCTCGCTCGGAAGGCGGATAAAGAGTGGCAGGCGGACAGCGGCAGCCAGGCTGCAAATTACAACCTGTGACTGGCTGCAGCTCCCTGCCTCTCGCAGGGCCTGGAAGAAAGGCGAGCATCTGGGATGTTTACCTTTACCTCCTTTCAGTTTTCCTAGGTTACCACCCCAGACCCGCTCGCAAGCTCAGCAGCTCTCTGCGCGTCCGTCCGTCCCCCCCCTTTCTACTCCTCCCCCCACGGCAGAGCCTCTTTTGGCGCTTGGGTTTGGTCAGGTCCAGAGCTGGCCCCCCCCGCCCCACAGCGGAAACGAGCCCTGAGGCGGGTTCACGCCCGAACGCAGGGCTGGATTTCAGAGCGCTAAAACAAAAGGCAGGACGAGATTTAAGTGGGCTCAGCCGGCGCGGCTCTGGTGGAAGAGTGAAACCGGCGACGAGAGAGAAGATCAAAGATCCGCAAGGTTTTATGGGCTAGATCTGGCTTGATTCTCTCGCTCGCTCGCTGGCTCCTAATTGCTCACAGTCAGCCGCCTTGCGCTGGCTGGCTGTCCTGCTCGCTTCCCCCAAGCATGCTGCTGCTCTGGAACAGCTGCTAGGCTAGGGACCACAGTCCTCTGTCCCAGGCAGCAGGCCACCCAACCTTGCGAACCATTCAGTTTCCTCGTCAACTTCTTAAATATTCAGGAAGGGGAGAAAGAGAGAAATACACACAGAGAGAGAGAGAGAGAGAGAGAGAGAGAGAGAGAACAGACCACAGCTAGAACAGCAAAATGATCATTTCAAAAGCATCTGTCTGTCTGTCCCTCATGCAGCTCCGGAAAGACTGAATCCCGCAAACAAAAGAAATCATCACACTATTGTCTTAACCATCAGCTTTTAAAAAAAACATACCTGACGATGTTTAAACTAAGGGCTCGGGTAGGTAGGACTTAAAAAATATAGAAACCAAACTTACAAATCTTACAGATCATTGAACAGTGGCCCTAAAACGACGGGCTCTGGTTTGGGGACCCGAATTTCTTGCATCAGTTAACTTCAGTAAAATTAGCTTACTTAGATTTCCATTTTTTGTTACAAAAAGATAGTTTATTTCTGGTTTCTTTCTCTCTCTCTCTCTCTTTTTTTTTTTTTTTTTTTTTTTGGTAATTTTCAGTCACAAAAAAAAAAATCTATATTTTGTCACCTAAGCATTTATTTTACTGAGTTCAAAAAGACATGAAAAGGGAGAGGGGGGAGAAATCATGTATTTTTTTAGTAAGGTATATAAGTGAATTTTTGACAACATATAATAAATATGATATATCACTTCGCACTCAGTCTGTTCAAATGTACATTTCCTTTCAGATTACGGAGCATGCCACTTTTCAATTAGAAAAAAGGTCATGAGAAATCAGTGCAAAGTTCTCCGTTACCCCTGGTCTTCCGCGCTGAGGGACGGGAGGTTGGGTTTGTTCTTTGTATCCCTCGGTCCTCCAGAGTCTCTGCTGGCTCGGGTCTGGCTCCCTCCCTCCCGCTGTCTCCCGTTCCGAGCTTGCCTAAATCATTGCTCCGTCTCGCAAGCCCTGGAGGTGTGTTCGCTGGGTTGGTTTGTTTCACTTACTGGATCGGCTCTGGGTTCATGGTTCAAAAGTCCCTGCTCTGATTGAATCGTCTCCGGGGCTGGCTCTTGGCTGCCTTCAGAAGCTCCTTGGCCCCCTTTTATCTCCCCCGCAGTCGCTTAGCTCCTGCTTTTGGTGGTCGGTTTTTATTTGGGGGCAGAGGGGGGCTAGCGGCTGGGACAGCGGCGAGCTCTCACCGGGGGTGCGGGGTACCCGGGATAGGGCTGGCCAAGGGGTTGAGAGCGGGCTGACCCCCGGGCCCCAGGCCGTGGATGAGCACGCGGGGCACGAGGGGCCGCTGGAGCTGAGGGTGCGGAGCTGGGGGAGTCCGGTACATGCTGCTGTACATGGCCGCGGCCGCTGCAGCCGCTGTCGTGCTGTCCATGCTGCCCAGCAAGCTCGGGTGGTAGAAATAGGGAGAGGGGAACATCCTCTGGAGAGCGGAATAATTCCCGGCTTCGGCCAGCAGCTCCAGTCCCACAGCCGTCTGCCGCTTCCACTTCGTCCTGGAAGAGAAGGAGCACACAGGTCTAGAGCTAGCCCGGGACCAGACCCCGGCCATGGCTGCTCTGTTTCCAAGGGCCGAAAGAGTTCCCCAGGGACGTGAACCCCAAACCCTACCTGTCCTTGAAAATTCTCTTTCACACACACACACACACACACACACACACACTCCCTCTCTCCTTTGCAACCCGAATGTCTGCTCCGCCATCCTGCCCTGGCAAACAAATCAGTGGGGAAATCGACCTCAGGTCCCCGGGGTTTAGCCACACGCACAATGAAATGAAATGAAATGAAATGAAATCCAAAGGACAATTTCCCCTTCCGTTTGCAGGCTTTCCGGAATCGCAGGTGTCTGCCTTCAAACTTTGCAGTGTCACGAAACCTGCGGGACTGATTGGTCCTGCATCCTAAAAACCGAACTAAAAAATAAATAATAATAATAGTCAAACGGTTCCTGCAACATAAAGACGCAGGAAAATATCTAACAAAGAAGGGCGAAATGCTTTCATTTCTAGACAGCAGGGATCCCCGCTATAACAAAATATTGACTCTTAGTTTGGCAGCATGTTTATAGCGGCACACACGGCATTTTCGCTCTCCTGACCCAATATTTCAACAATTTTGTGTCCCGGCCTTTCCCCCTTGCCGAACCGCTCCCTGTGCCGAAGCCCAGTGAGCTGCCTTGCGAGATGCGAGCTGGTGAATACACACACTCACTGCAATCCCAGCGCAATTAATAAACATGGCGCCCTGTTTAGATTGGATACAAATGACACTAATGTTTTCCGACAGAATTAGGGTGGCTGAAACCGTATGTAATGAGACAGAAAATTGCGGCAAAGATGACAACTGGACGTCGTTTTCCAAACCGAGTCCGCCGCGATCAGAAAACACATACGCTTACTTGCCTCTTCGGCTTCACAGCGCGGACAAATGGAAACCAAGCACTTTTGTCTTGTTTTTTTAACCCGACCCATTTTACAACGTGATTCACTAGTCACTGTCCTAAGAGCACACACGGAGAAATCCTCGCCAACCCCGCGATGTCCAAACGGGCCACAGAGGCATGCCCAGAGCAACACTGCCTACCGAGATTTCAGCAGGATTTCTTTCCCGGTGGGTAGGTGCCTGGGACACAGGAAGAAGGACATGGCCCCAGTTTTGCAATCAAGATTTGGCCATTACTTATTCATGTGTGTATTCGTTCATATGTATACGCTCTGCTTTATTAAGTAGCCACGGCTGAGACGACTTGGTTGACTGACTAGACTGGCAAGTGCAGGCAACCTGCACGGGCGCCTCCCTGGCTTTTCTTGGCCCTTCCTCGAGAGCGACTGCAGCCGCCAACACCAGGCGTTTGTTTCGCAGTTTACTTACTGACTTTATTATCCTTCCTCTTACCTGTCCATTTAATTTCATTTTAGGCACGTTGCTACTCCCTTTATTCTAGCACGGGCAAGGAGAGAGTGTGTGTGTGTTGGGGGGGGGGGGTGTTCCTTTCTGCCATCTACCAACAGTCACAGATGTTTGCGCTCCCTGCCCAGATCTCACTGCGATTGCCTGGAGAGGTGGGGTGTATTTCTTCCCCCGGCCTTCAGACCGTTTAGCTCAGACTGTCTGAGCGGCAACTCTGTTTTTAGGGGCTTTGGGGAAATTGTGTTGTTGTTGTTTTTGCGGGGGGGGGGGAAGGCGGAGCTCCTTGAGACTGCCCGCCTCCCTTACCTCCGGTTCTGGTACCAGGTTTTGACCTGCGTGTCGGTCAGGTTGAGAGCCGCAGCCAGGTCCATGCGGTCTTGCACGCTCAAATACTTCTGCCGCTCGAAGCTCCTCTCCAACTGATTGAGCTGATGGTCCGAAAAGGCCGTCCTCGCCTTCCGAGGTTTCTTCGCTCGGACTGGGGGGCTATCCCGGCTACTTGTAATCTCCCGGTCGCCCTCTTCTTTTGTCCCTAGGAACAATTCACAAGCACAACACTAGAAACAGGGTCTAAAGCAGCAACCCAAGGCAAGGCTGCTCGGGGTCTGGGACTCGGGGCAAAGTCGATTTCTTTCTAGAGTCGATTATCATCTGACTGCTGCATTCAGGACTCCAAGGACATCCCTTAATTTAGCTGATGCCTTTTCGTACCTACGTGTCTAAGTGGGTTTGACAGGAGGGTCTGGCGATTTCTCTCTATGCAGCCGACAAACAGTCCCCCTTTCTGGGGTAAGGTTTTTCCCCTTTCAGGTCCACTTGGGGGAGGTTAAAATAAAGTGCAGAACAGCTAGCGCATCAAATGTGCTAATGCCTCCGACAGGATATGTCACCCAAGCACCAAGTTGAGCTCAAATTGCTGAGCACGTCCCGGTGACAGCGCTAAGATTTCCGGATTCTATTTGTCAACTTTGGTTTTTTTGCTGAAATGCTGGGAAATCGATATGTCAATCCATCTCTGTTTGTACCAGTTTTTGCAGCGCTTCTTGATCTTCCCTGCAGGAAGAACAATAATCTCTCTAATTGACCCACTGGGGAGGTTGGTGCACAAAAAATCGCCAGACCAGACTGTTCATCTGTTTTGGGCACTCTTATGCTAATGTTAAAATAGCAAAATGAATGGCACACATGAGCGTCTTTCTATTATTCATCGCACAACATGGCAAAATAGGTGAATGGCGTAAAATTAGGAAAATGTGTCCTCTCACCGCATAGTTTAAAGTGTGCCTCGTGCAAAGCCATTTTACAGAAACCAGCGAATCCTTCTTCGGTATAAATTAAGGAAAAGGCTTTTCAAAGGGCAGCTATCTTCTTAAATATAACCCCCACGCCCATACACACGCATATATATGTATATTTAAAACAGGAAATACCCCACTACTGCAGACTCCGCAGGTGTACACAATTCGAAAAAGAGAAACATCCCATCCCAGCATAGGAAAACACTGGGAGCTCATAAAATGTAAAAAGCCTTCTACCGTGATCTAGTGAAAAGTTCTTACCTACTTTTAGATCTGCTTGGAAATTTGTCCTATTAAATTAAGTGCTGCTAAACCTCTGTGCTTGGTGTCATTTAAACGGATTAGCATTTAAAAAAGAAGAAATGCATCCAAGTTTAAAAAGAAACAAACGGTCAGACTTTTTTTTTTTTTTGCCAAACAACTAAACTAAAAAAAGAGGGGCGCCCCAGCAAGAGAAAAAAAGATTTATTTCTCCAGGGATCTGATATTTAAACAAAAAAAAATCAGAGACAATAATTTAAAGAGAATTGGATTTTACTGTTTTTTGGTGGGATTTTTTTGGTTTTCGGTTTTTTGTTTGTTTGTTTGGGTTTTTTGTTTTTGTTTTTTGTTACAGCTCCTGAAATATCAGAAATGTGACCAGGGAATTGAATCGCGTCCCATATCAAATTGTGTACAATACTGGCCACCGGAGAGTCATACCATAAGGTTATTATTAATCAATAGCATTAGTGTTATTAGGAATCAGAGTGAAACCCTGTCACGACAGAGGCTGCTCAAAAGCCATGGCGGAAGCGGCAGAGGCGGCTGGGGTAATATACTCACCGTGGCATTTGAGATCATTCTGCGTATCGTCGCGTTTGTCTAGTTTGGTTTTGCTGTCCTCCTGCTCTAGTTTTGGCCTGAAGCTCTCGTTGGCTGCGTTGCCCTCTTGTTTTGGGGTGTGATGGGGAGAGGAGACACTGGTGCTGTAAGGTGCACAAGCCGCCAGCGGTTTGCTGTCGCCCAAAATGTCTTTAATTAAAAAAGAAGAGGTGGAAGTCCTGGGGGCAGAGTTGCCTGAGCCCAACTGTTGTTGCTGTTGGGGTGATTGCTGCAAACTTTGCTGCTGCTGCTGCTGGCTGTGATGGAGATGGTGATGCTCTTGCACCAGATGCTGCTCGGGGTGCTCCATGGTGACGGAGATGGGGGACGAGGGAGCCGTCCCTACTGTGTCTATCTCCGAACAAGGGGACGGGGTGGCCTGGTTTCTAAAATCCGCAGTCCTGGCATCGCTGTTGAGCTGGCGAAAGTCTCCGTTCATCATGCCGGGGCTGCCTGAGCCGTTAGTAGACAAAATCGTGTCTATTCCAAAGCTCGACCCGCTAGATCCTTCCATTGTGGTCACTCAGAGAGGCGCCTTCATCCCAGTCCTCCAGCCGGGGCTCGGGAGGCTCGAGTCACCGCCACAATCGGATCAATACATAAAACAGCAAGGAGAATGTCAGTGTCTTTCAAACAAACAGAAAGTGGGGGGGGGGAAGGCGAGAGGGGGCTGGGATGGCGACAAGACGGGCTGGTGGAAGGGCAGCCACGGGACTAGGAAAGAAACAATCCCCAGCCTGGGGGGGAGTGACCAGGGAGAGGACGGAGAAGGCGCGAGCAGCAGGCTCAGGCGGTGCGCTCGGACACACACGTGGGCTTGGCCGGGTTGTTCACGGGGCGCTACCGGAGCGTGGCCAGCCCGGGCTGGGTCGCCCGCCTAGGTCGCATCGCAGCGGGCGGCAGCCGCCGCAGGAGGCGGCAGGGCGCCCGGGGCCGGGCCGGGGGCCGCCGCGGAGTTAGTGAACTTTCTCGGGAAGTTGAGGCGCGGCGCAGGGGGGCGGCGGCGGCGGCGGCAGGAGACGCGAAGCGGGACGGACCCCGGCCACTGCCGCGCTCTTCCCGGTGCAGCCCGGCTCCTCTCGGCTCCAGCGACTCCCTCCCGTGACGTCACGGCCATTGCCAGCCGCGTCCCCCCTCCGCTTTATTATAAACCCTGGGTTTTTTCCGCCAGCCGGCACAAGCCCCCATTGGCGGCCCGCGCGGCCCCGGCTGACGCCGAGGAGCTGCAGCCAATGAGCGCGGGCCCTGGGGCCCTTGTCAATTTGCGAGCCGGGGCTGGTCGGCTACAGCGTCTCCAGGATTCCTTCTGCAGTCGGTCTCCAGCCCGATTGCAGTGCGCGCCGCCGCCTCAGTCATCAGGCGCGGTAGCGGTGATCACCACCACCGCCACACAGAGCAATAAAGTGCAGCGTGTGGGAAGAGAAAGAAGGGGGGGGTTGCCCATTAGTTTAAGAGGTGAGATCGAGTAACAGAGGGGGGAGATGATGATGGGGGGGAAAGGGCAGCATGGAAATCCAGTGTAGCCATCCCAGCCTGCTCGACCCACTCTTTTGAAACTCACACCTGCCATAGAAACTAAAAAAGGTAGCAGACATCGATGGGAAAATAAATGACAAGGACCCCATGAGAACATGGGCAAAAACTTCCAAGGGACTTGTTTCCTGGCTTCGCCTCCTGGTGTTTTGTAGTCCCTTGGCTAGCCTGTGAGAGCAGATGCCCAGGTTTCCATCGCACGCCAGGTTGATGGGAAATGCTTTGCATTTATTGACTAGGAAACAGGGGGGGGGGTTGCATTTATTGACTAGGAAACGGGGGGGGGGTTCGGTTCTGAGCTGAGCGAAAAGGCTTCTGCTCTCCAAAGGGGAAAAAATTAAAAGGAGCGCGAAGCCTGTCAGGAAACTAGAAGAAGCCAGTGCAGCACCCAAAGCAGTTTCCAGTTAGAGAATGCATGCCAATTAATCCGGATTTACTAATAGAGCAGAGGCACAAATGTCCTCCCAGTTTAGTGACTCGGTTGCAGCCGTTCTGGCTTCCCCGAGTCCGGGGGTATTGCTTGAATTCGTTAGCCCCTTTGGGCTCTCTCGGGTTTCTCTTGTTTTAGCGTTTCATTTGGAGTGGGAATAGTTACTGTCGATCCGCCTGGGACTGCAGGAAATTATTCCACTGGTTCTTCGGAGGGCATCAACTTGTGTTAATTTCTCTAGGACGACTCCAACCTGTCTCTTGTTGAATGTCAGAGTAATGGGAACTGCCAGTGACAAGACGTCGTATTACTCCTGATTAAGTACCGTGTCAACCTAATTAGCAGAGTAATTATAAGGTGCTAATGAATGATTCAAAGTTCTTTGAGTTACATTTTACTTCGAATTACCATTTTAAGGACCCCATGAATCTAAGGTAAACCGTGCTAGCATCACTGCCATGTCAGCCTGCAAGAATATATTTCTTACCACATCAAATGGCAATTAAAGTCTCCGAGCTTTTTCCTTAAGTTACATTAATTAAAAAATAAAGAAGGCAAAGGAAAATATATTTCAAAAATATTATAACAAGGCATTTTAATTATCTATGACTCTCCCTCCTTCCCGACCAAAAAAAAATCATCTTTTTTTGCCAGTCTTATACATTGAAATGAGTCTAACTGACAACATGAAATCAAGGGATGGGTGGATTCACTGAGGTGGCAGAAGGCTTTTATGTGGGGGCTGCATCCTTGCCGACGGAAATAGATACAGGAAGAATAATAGAGGGACGTGAAACAGGATTAACTAACGTACGATATTTAGAGGCGTAATGTTCGCTGATAGCGTTAGACAATGTGCTAGATGAGAGGCATTAAAGCTAAAACTGACAGTTCACTAGTTCAGTGCAACGCCACAGGGAAAAAAAGAAGAAAGAAAATGGGTAAATAAAGTACCTGAGCCAGGTCTGAGATAATCTTCGTTGTGGACAGGTGTCTATGGAGAGCTTTCTTTTTGTTAGTACAGAAAAAGATTTGCTGTGATGGCTCTTCAGTGTTAGCTGAAAGCCTCCTCTTATTTTGGCTACCCCATCATAGCGAGCCCCTCTTTAACAATCTCCTGCCATAGGTCAAGCTGAGATTCATCGTAGTTATTGATGGATTGCTGGGTTAGGCATAAAGCAGCCTTAAAAGGTCGGTATTTTTTATGATATTCTATTTAATCATGAAAATTCCTGCATAAAACTACCGAGATCATTAATCCTACGCGCAGAACTGCAGCATTCATTGTTACATCTGTCCAGCAGACCCTCTCCTCCTGGCATTTACTATTAACTGCCGAAAATATGTCACTGGGTGGCAGTGATGACATTGGATCATGTTCTTTCTCGAATTTATACTTTTTAAAAAATATTGATTCGGGGCATTATTTGCAGGGATCGAAGCCATCAGCATTCCGCCGCGGCGCATTTCCTAAAGAAATATCCGCATTAAAAGTTGGAGGAAGATTGGTGCCGCCAGGGAAAACACATAACATAGGAGACTGAGTGATAGCACAACAAAAATCAATTATTCCAAATCCTTTATAAATAATTCATTTCAGATTGGTTTGGTTTGGTTTATACGCCTAACATGACTGAAGAGTGAAAAAACCGCCCATAGCACAGCTTGTGTTGTGTGGTTAGAAATGTTATTGACTCGTAATATTTAACTACGTGGGCAAAGAAATCAGGAATTTGACCCAGTGGCTGAGGAAATGTAGAGGGGATAGCATTTATTCCGGTAAGGAATCAAGCCGGGCCAACATGTACATCTGCCCGCTTGCAAACAACCTATGCAGGATATAGTCTCTTAAGACTTATTAATTACATTTTCGTGGAAAGGGAGGCTTTGATTCAAAAGGCAGCTAAGGAGACCTTTTAAAGCGGAATCCGCTGTGAAGTATAGATCTAAAGAAAAAGCAATGCAGTAGTTGGCTATGTAGCGATTCCTGCCTTCGGTTTTAAAACAAGGCTTGTAGTCACGACGTAAACATAATTTATGACCATTTACCCCTCCCAGGTAAGCTTGAAATAAAGTAACCATTCCCATTTTTGCAAGCTTACACGGTTTTTTTTACAAGTTGACGGGATACATGACGATATATTTGTAATCAATTAATTCTTTCATAAATCAAAGGTTGAAAATAAAATCTAAGAACAGTGGATTTAAAATTAAACATTGTTTAAAACGTATTCGACTTTTATTTACCTTTAGACTGCTTTCCCGTGTCGAAGAACAATCTAATTCAAGGAATTATTTGCGTATTAGCTTCTTGTAGATTTGTTCGGGCCTTTATTTCTGCATTTAAACAAGGAGCATATTTATGGCATTTTCGTTGCAGTTCAGAGAATGGATTGTTTAACTAAAGTATTTAAGAAGTTTTCCTAGTAAAGCCAAAACTTTGACTCTGGCAGCTGTCGAGCTATCAGCATCAATTTATATATATAGGTCTGTCAAGTTACTAAATTCATCTTCATCTGGCTTTATGCTGAAAAGCTACAAAGTGTAGAGACGGCTTTAAATTTTTAAGCCACTAACACATTTTCTTGTTTCAGGTGTCTCATGATTTTGGAAACAAAATATGTCTTTCACATCTCCTGTGTTTAGCTTTGGTGTTTTGCTTTTGCAGAAGTTGTCTCAGTCTGCTTTGTAACGGAAGTGAACTGTGAAGGATAGCCATCTGCTTCTACGGTAGATTTTGATTTTGATGTTCTATCCCCATTCATGTTTAATTTACACGTGTCTTTAAGTGTCCAGTTGTTGAAAACAGAAAGCCTGATCTGGAAGAGATGCAATGGCTCCTTTGTCCACTGGGAGGCGATAGGGGTTACCAACAGATCATCTATTGTCTAAGAACGAATCTTGGTCCAGGGAGAACAATACTTTTAGTGCTGCTTTGCTGATGTAGTTAACATGTTCATTGTCCTGAGAAATCTTTATTCTTTTTTCTAATAAATCATGTAAGGTTTGCACTATTAAAAATTAAAAGCAGATATCTTTTATATATTTTAAAAGTTAAGAGAAAAATTGAAAGAGAATGACCGACCTAGGGAAAATTCCCCAGAAGTACTGAAGGTTTCCTAGAGAATAAACGAAGGCTCCAGCAGCAGTCGAATTTGTTCTGCTATCTTTCTTTGCAATTTACAAAAAAAGTATATCCTAATTATCTCCAGGGAAATGTCTGATCCGAGATAAGATGTTACACTGGCATAATCCTTTAAATAACAATACGCGGGCACAGGATTTAGAGCTTAAAGTCATGTCACCAAACAAACAGTTAATACTTTTATTATCATGGCTCTCTGTTTATTCGCGTGTATATTATTGTCAAAGCTGAAATGTTTACGAGAAAAGACCTAGAGCAGCATATTTAAAACTTTTGCTTGTTTGTTTCTAGGTGGGGATTTATTCTGATCGTTTCGATGCCACTTTCCCCTTCTCTAGTGCTCGCTTTTGCTCCCTGACGCTACAGAGGGCTTTACAAAAGGCAACTCGTCCTGAACAGAAATCTAATGGAGCCAGTTGTACCAACGTGAGCTAGGAAATCAGCTGCTAGGTTAAAACACAAACCCATGTGTGCCCGCAGATCTTTTGCGAGGAGAACTGCAGATATTTCCCCCTCCCACCCTCCATGACCTTTTATAGGCAGGAACTGGAGACACACAACTGAAGGTTTTTCTCTTTTGACTTTTGTTATCCTTGGCAGATCTGGAATACCCGGGATCAGCTCGTCCCACCCCCACCAGCTCCTTGGAGGAGTTAGGTGATGCTCGGCCTGTTCCGCCCAAGCAGGATAACAGCCCTTAGACAACCACAGGGCCCCATAGTAACAACGATCAGGGTTCGTGTAACTTTCTCACTCCCTTTCCCTAGGAAAGCCGCAGAGGGGCTGCTGGCACGCACCTTCCAGGGGAGGCCGTTTCTCGCCTTCAGAAGTTCTGTCCAACCTGCCCAGGTGCGTGAACCGGAGCGGCCAGCCTGGGCTGGGCCTGCCTGGCAGCCGGGGGGCAGCGTGCGCCCCGGGGGGACGAAGGAGGACGTGCGGTCGATTTGCACCTGGCTAGGCCGGCTCGCGGCAAGGGAACCGCTCGGGTTTTGCCAGGTCTGGCGGAGCCTCAGCCCGGACCGCAGGGGCTTTGCAGCCGGAGAGCGCGGCTCCGGCTCGCCCCACCCCGCGGGCCCGCTTCGCCTGGCTCCCAGCCTCACGCGGAGGGGCCGGCGGAGTTTGCCACATCTCCCCCTACGTCGGGAAACCCTGACCCGGGCCGGGCCGGGCAACAAGGCCGCTCGGGAGCCCTCCTGGAGCGCGCTACGGAGCCGCCTCTCCCTGCCCACAGCCCAGCTCTGCACCGGCGCAGCATCTGATTTCGTCCCGCGGATTATTGGGTGGGGGGGAGGGACCCCAATCAAAGCAATGAGCGAAGGTGCCACTCAGCGGAGGAGAATTCATTCCCGATGTTAATTAACAGGCAGCTAATTAAAACGCCACTTTGAGCGCTAATCAATCGCTTTATTAAATCGGGAGCAGGAAGGGGAACACATTGAACGCTACCAGTTAGGGTATCATGGTATCGAGCGGACGGTCGATGCGGGGACAGCGGATTAGAGGTTTGCACCCTATCGATCCCTGCCCGCTGTAGCTGCGGTGTGTGGGAGGCTCAGATCTGCTGCCTTCTCGGCTGCCCGCGGCCAGCAGGAGACAGGGGGCGCTTTAGAGACGAGCCCGCCTTCCCCAGGGGCACGGGCCCTGAGAAGCGGCCGCCACAGAGTTACCCCGCAACACACCATACCAGGAGCGCTGTCCATGGCACGCCCAGGCGGCTCTCGGGGCGGGAGAAAGTTCCCCAACTCCTCCCACCGACCTGGACTTTTCAGCGACTCTTCACACACTACTTTCCCCTGCCCGGGCTTTGTAGCCACAAGAGCAGATCCACGTGGGGAACAAGCGAGGCTCTCGGCAGAGGAAGCCCGCTGGCCAGTGCTCCGGGGCGCACAGAGAGCTGCTCCCCGCCTGTGTCCTCCTAGAGCCTCCCTTAGCCCCTGGAGGGAGGTGGGGCCGTTCCCGCAGACTTTGGCCGCAGACTTTGGCAGTTCCCGCAGACGCCTTCCACGCGCGACAGAGAGCTGGGGAAATGATCACGCTCCGGCAGGAGGCCAGAGGGGTCGCACACGTTAGTCCGGCCCCAGCGAGCCAGGGCCTCTCCCCAAGGGACTGCGGGCTCCCACGGCCCACACTGACAAGTGGAACCTGGCTGTTCTCTCCTGTGTTGGAAACCCGCCGCTTCAAGCGGCTGGGGACACAGACACAGGCCTCAGAGACCGCTCAACCAGGAAGCCCAAACCCCAAGTTTTACAAGCATTTTCCTTTCCTACATTATTGATATGCGTGGTTTCTCCCGGAGGGAGGCCCACTTGGCAATAACAGGAGATGTGAATTGGAATGGGCGAGCCCATAACCAAGGGATCCCATTCTGTAACAAGATGGGGTGGGGAGGGAAATCTTGGCTCCTGGCTTGATATTAACAGTTCAGAGATTAAACCTACGCTGGAATATTCTGCCTTTGTCCTTCTTCAGCAAAGCAGGAAAGACGAGCGCAGAAAAAACACTGTGTGTGTATATTGCAAAACTGCATCCTAATCTATTCCCGCGGGAAAGATTCCAGAGTATTAATATTTGTATCATTATTATTATTATTATCATTATTATTCAATATCCTGTGTGCACGGTTAGCACTAATTAGACACCAGTGTCTCCCCGATGGGGGTGATGTATCCGAAGTAACGTTCTCTATCTCCGGAGCATCAATAGAGGGCCAGAGCTAAGGGAAAGGAAGACCTTTCTCCCCCCTATAAAGTGCAGGACCATAGGCCCCTCTGCTGACAACCTGGACTGAGGGAGCTGGCTTCACTGAGGGAGCTGCCAAGGCAGCGATTTCAGAGTGACTCTGAGGCCGCAATGAACAGAGCGGCGCTCCCCCCGTGTTGATTTACACGCGGGCCTTGCTTAGGAGCCGGAATTCGGAATAAAGTCCAAGGGAGTCTCCTCTCTGCAAGCCTCTGCGAGCTGCCAGGGTGCAGTTGGTGTAGCTGTCTTTCTGGTCCCTCCCCTCCACAACACACACTCCCCAGCCTGGAGAAGGGGCTTTCACCACCTTCCCCGGGCGCTGGGAGGCTGTGCAGGATCCCGTTGACTTAGTCATAAAAACTTCTGGGAAGGGGGGGGGAGGGAAAGAGCCCCTCGTACTGTGAAATTTAACGGCCTGAACATCCCTTTGTTAAAAGCTGCTGCTTGACATTTACACACGTTTCGGAGTTGGAACAAAACGCTGGGGGAAGCGTGACAGGGCTGGGGTGAGGCGTATGAGGCCCCGGCGCTGTGGGAGGACAGAGATAGCCAGGGCATTTACGCTTGGGGATGTGCTTTGGGCACAATTTAGCCCTACAGAAAAGAAACAACACTGCTAGCGCCTTATATCCCCCCCTCCCCTTTCCTACCAGCCCTTAAAGCCTTTTTCTTGGGACGGAGTGGGGTAGGTACCCCCCCCCCGTGGGTCCTCCCCTTTTCCCGCCTCTCTCGGCCCAAAAAGTTAACTTTCTGCTCCAAAAACTAATCCCAGCGTTTAGTGCTACTGTTTTCCTTTTGTCAGCTTCCGCCCCCCCCCCCCATGCCGTCTGAGTACATGATCAGAAATGCTCAGAGAGCAGAAAGCACATTGATTTCAGCTTGTTCTGTCCACAGACAGGCCCTGACAAGGTTGTTAGAACAGTTGGAGAGGTCTATACAATCACTTAATTACCAAAGCTGTCAGTCAGGCGGGACGCTACTGGCCGCAGATATGGCTGCGAGGAGCATTCCACTACTGGGCTTCCTCCTTGATTGATCTGTGCTGATGGCATTGCAAAATAATTATAGTGAATTTTCTGATGTGTGATTTTATACCAAGTTCATGCTTCAGAAAGGTAATCGGAAGGATGAGAAGGGTCAGTGCCATTTCAGATTACCTGAAGTCCAAGCGAAAGGGTAACATATAGAGGAGGGCTGCAAGGAAGGGGAGTGGGGAGGAAAAGAGAGATGCGATTAAGGATTGCTGAAGGGTATTGCAAGCAATTCGTCAAACTGTGCAAGTGATTTCCTTCCAAGCCAACAAATGGCAGATTGATTTTGTCCAGCGTAGGTTTAGCCACATTTAAAATGATCCAGCGGTTATTATTGCGATTGGCTTTGGAACTGACAGGCAGTTGGAGGCGAAAGTAGAATAGATCCTGTTTACAGGAGACGTGTTCTTAACTGCTGTCAAATACAGTTAAGTAAATATCATTAGGAAGAAGGGCTGTTAAGAAAAATGCCAATCCAATAAATATGCTTTTCTCCTCTCCGATTCCTGCCCCTCTTCTCTAGTGCTCTTTTCTGAAGGCAGGAAGGTTTAACACTTTGCACTAATTGGGAAGACTTGTCTGGGATGTTTAACAATGTGAAAAAAATAGCTGCTTTCTGCTCCAGACGATTTTAATTCCGCGATGCATATTATTAAGGCAAAATAATCGGTAGGAGGGCAGCCTGCTAC